>NC_134836.1:66004630-66031526 GCF_004210375.1 Tachypleus tridentatus | reverse complement strand
TTCTTACACAGCCATTAGTGACGGCTTGCGCAGATATCCCTCATGTAGCTTTGCGAAATTCAAACAAAACCCAAACAAAGTTGTTACTCTATTATTCACAGATTTAATTTTCACTGCTTTTGATAAATCTCAAAATCGAGAGTTGATCGTACAGAAATGGCCACAATATTCTGTGTAAGCGATAAAAAAAATCGGATAATGTCTGAAGTAATGTTTACTTTAGTTTTAGGGGAAAGTAGAAGGTTGGAAAATGCGATTATTGAACGTATTGTAAACGCAGTTACACTGGGATTTCTGTTGAAGTTAACGCGATCAGAAAAAAGTTTGTTTGTTTGTTTTGGAATTTCGCACAAAGCTACTGAGGGCTACATCTAGCCGTCCCTAATTAGCCTGTAAGACTAGAGGGAAGGCTAGCTACTACCACCCACCGCCAACTCTTTGCTACTCACCAACGAATAGTGGGATTGACCGTCAACATTATACACCCCACGGCTGGGAGGGCGAGCATGTTTAGCGCGACGAAAGCGGAACCCGCGACCTCGATTAGAGAGTCGCACGCCTTACGCGCCAGGCCTGGCCATTGCTGGCCACAAGAAAAAAAAAGAAAAAAAGAGATTTGAAAACATTAAAATCCAATCACAAGAGGACAAGGGATTTTGGAACAAGTACAAAATATTGTAGTCTCCTCATTGTAGTCATCTGCATTGTCTCGGACTGCTCAGCTCTCGAAAAGCAAAACTCATAAGAAATAGTTTAAGAAAATGTATTGCCCAAAGAACCACAATGCCATAAACACGTTGGAAATCCTTATGATTTCTGGATCAGTGTCAGATTGGATAGTTTTGAGGTTTTGTTAATTAGATTGCATTATTTTTTTCAAAATAAGAGATGCAACCTAATTTAGCAAAATTTTTTTATGAGAAAGTGGTCTAGCAGATTTTTCTTGTTTAAGGTTACCATTAAAACATGGTAATTTTCACAATTTTAGGGTTAAAAGGAAACTTAACCAAATTTTTACATATTGTCCGCCCGCCCCCCACGTTTTATTTATTTGTATTTAAAACCCTAAGCTCGAATGAAATGATATTTTTTTTTGGATAAAATATCTTTGTACTTAGCCATTCGCTCTTCGGTATGCCAGCATATTATGGAGTTACGACATTAAACTTCATTCAAGTTGGTATGGTCTAGTGGTCAACGTGACGGGCTATGATATTCCGATGAATACACCCGTGAGAGTCAAACACTACTATGCTTAAGAGCAACCACGTGAACGGTAGATGCTGCTGTGGTTTGTCGTCCTTGGTCAGCAGGTTTAAATCAGAGATGAATATGTGCAAACCGTGTGTTCTCGGATCTCATCGTTTAGCCCTCGTGTAGTAAAAGGTGCTCTTTAGGTTGAAAATACCAAATGCCGTGAAAGTATCAGGAAAGAACTATAAAAAACTGATGAAAATTTTAAACTTCCGGCGGTAGCACATGATTATATTACTTAATATGATTCTCTTCTTTGTGAGACTTTAAGTATATTAAAACTGACATTTAATATGTGGATAGATATAATGTTATACGGATAAATAGGGCCATTGCTAACATATGAGGAAAATAAGGGGATTTTTGATGAGATAGACGATGAAAAAAAGTACTTTACTCGTGTATAATGAACGATAAAAATGTACACCATATTCTTCTGAGTAAATTAGTTCCGTACTGAATATTGTACATCCTCAAAATTGAACACGTTGAATATTGAACAAATAATCCCCCCTGGTACAGAGGTAAGTCTGCAGATTTACAACGCTAAAATCAGGGGTTCGATTTCTCTTGTGTACTCAGCAGATAGCTAGATGTGGCTTTGCAAAGAGAAAACACACGCACACAAATGATTCAATCTAAGTCTGGCTTGAAAGTTTTAATGTCTAAGCACATGGTGTCTTCTTCAGAGAAAGCATAGGAGCTTCAATCCCTGAGAAAAAAAAAAGAGAGAGAAGCCGACCATCGATGACGAAATGTTGAATTGGACTTCCCAAGCCAATTATACAATAAAGTATTTGAATGTTGTTGTTTTTTAAATTCAGCTGCACGAGAAAGAAAAGTTATAATTATATAGACTGCTTTTAAAAAACGTCCTAAATTTATCAAAGAAATTATTTACCACCAAGTGTGATATTTTTACCTCCATGCACGAGTATCGCAGAAGGTTTGTTTTTAGCGATAATCGTCTCTAACATACTAATGGTGTTGTTATATAAAACTGTAATGGAGAACAATTTCAGTTCGCAAAATAAAATAAAATATAAACTGGAAATAGATTTGAAGAAACAACAGAGAGACAGAGAAGAAAAAGAAAAATAGTTTGTTTGTTTTTATTTCGCGCAAAGCTACACGAGGATTATCTGCGCTAGCCGTTCCTAATTTAGCAGTGTAAGACTAGAGGGAAGGTAACTAGTCATCAGCACCCACAACCAACTCTTTGCCTACTCTTTTACCAACGAACTGATCGTAACATTATAACGCCTCCACTGCTGAAAGGGCGAGCATGTTTGGTGCGACCGGGTCTTGAAATTGCGACCCTCAGACAACGAGTCGAACGCCTTAGCCCACCTGAACATGCCGGGCCAAAAGAAAAATAGATTCGGAAACGAGGACAAATGATAGACAAAGAAAGAGAAAAAAAGTGCTTGTTCTGGCATTGTTATATAATAAATACCAACCTGTTTCGTACTCTCCGTTTGGTAAACACGTACAACTCTAAACTGAATAACAAGTGATCTTTCAAAAGAACGCATGATCGCTCCTGTGCATGTTAAAATAGATATCAAAGTAACTCCAGGAATGTAAATGGAATGTAACCTGCTGTCTTAACACGAAGAGCAAGTTTTTTTTTTTTTTTTAAATTAGCCAGGACATGACGGCTCCTAGAAAGGCTCCGAGTTTTTTTTTTCAAGTTCAAACATTTAGTTCATACCTCCATGATGTGTCGACCGAGTTGAGATCTAATTACAGTTTTGGACTCAGCAGGTAAAACCCGTTCAACTGATTATTTGATCACATTCAAGGTGTCATAGATGAATTTTTCTGATCCTATCTAAAAGAATTTCAGTAGAGTAGGCTGGTAGATATCCCAAGAAATGGTAAAGTCGAATCGGGTATACACTTCCCCACTCTTGGCATTGTTGGCGTACAAAAGTGTAGCTAATAAGAACTAACAGTTCTGATAAATTAATCTACTCTAATCTTGCCTAAAATATTTTCCCATGCTGAGGATATTGAAGATTCCTGCTTATTTAACTAGAAGTACACATGATCAACATTGTACAGACCGGCTATTGAGGATTCCCACTCATTTAATTAGCAGTAGACATGATCAACATTGTACAGAACGGCTATTGAGGATTCCCATTTAACTAGCAGTACCCATGATCAACATTGTACAGACCGGCTATTGAGAATTCCCACTTATTTAACTAGCAGTACCCATGAGTAACATTGTACAGACCGGCTATTGAGAATTCCCACTTATTTAACTAGCGGTACCCATGATCAACATTGTACAGACCGGCTATTGAGGATTCCCACTTATTTAACTAGAAGTACACATGATCAACATTGTACAGACCGGCTATTGAGGATTCCCACTTATTTAACTAGAAGTACACATGATCAACATTTTACACACATTTTATAAATGATGATTTTTTAACTAACTTTTTCTGAATTATTTGAGTTTGAAAATAAATGAAACAAGTAATTAAAAACTACGGTTCCACAGTGCTCATCACTACATGTAAGAAATGTAGGATGAAAGCAATCTCCTTTATATCTTATTAATTACGAGTGTATGTTTGTTTGCATCTTAAGATAGGCATTGGCCCATCATGGCCAGAAGGGTTAAGGCGTTTGACTAGTAATCTGAGGGTCGCGGGTTCGAATCCCCGTCACACCAAACATGTTCGCCCTTTCAGCCGTGTGAGCGTTATAATGTGACGGTCAATCCCACTATTCGGTGATAAAAGAGTAGCCCAAGAGGTGGCGATGAGTGGTGATGACTAGCCGCCTTCCCTCTAATCTTACACTGCTAAATTAGAGACGGCTAACGCGGCACAGGCCCGGCATGGCCTAGCGCGTAAGGCGTGCGACTGTAATCCGAGGGTCGCGGGTTCGCCCGCGTCGCTAAACATGCTCGCCCTCCAGCCGTGGGGTGTATAATGTGACGGTCAATCCCACTATTCGTTGGTAAAGAAGCCCAAGAGTTATGGTGGGTGGTGATGATTAGCTGCCTTCCCAGTCTTACACTGCTAAATTTAGGGGAGATAGCCCTCGAGTAGCTTTGCAGGAAATTTCCAAACAAACAAACAAACAAAAAAAAAAAGCTAACGCGGATAGCCCCCGTGTAGTATTGCGCAAAATTTCGAAACAAAAAGAAACAAACGATAGGCATCTGATTGATTTCATTTGAGTTGTTTTTTTTCAGTAAATTTAAAATAAATATTTGTATTACCTTTCTTTACATAAAAAAGTGTTGTTTTAGAGAAAATCACATTAGCTGTCTGATGTTCATTGGAATATATTTTAACTATGTCCACTACCATATCTCATTCAGGGAAAAGAGAAGACAATATGTATTTTTAAAGTGAAAAAACACACAGCTTATAACGCTAAAATTGGATTTTGATACCGCAGAAACATTACATATACTATATTGTGCAGCTTTGAGCTTAACAACAAACAATAAAATATATACTTTGTACGAATGATTTTGGCCCGACATAGGTTGGTGGTTAGGGAGCTTGACTCGCAATTTGAGGGAGTTTGAGTCCCCGTCAGACCGAATATGCTCGAACTTTTTTCTGTGGGGGCGTTGTAATTTGACAGTAAATTTCTACTATTCGTTAATAAAATACTAGTTCAGGAATTTATGGCAGGTGGTGTTGACTACCTGCCTTATTTCTAATAAACACTGCTAAATTACTGTTAGCGCAGATACTTCTCGTAAGTCTTATGTGAAATTCAAACCAAACCACGCACATGATTGTGACATTACAATATATGTAATCATCAATGTTGTAACAAAACCCTGTTGGAGATTTTAAACCAAGGAAGCGATATCAATTACTAAAAATAGGAGAATGATGTACATGTTATTTAGTTTAAGAAGATTTAAATCGTTCATCAACTTAAGGGTGAGTGGGTTGGTATTTGTGTATAACAAAGCCACATCGGGCTATCTGCTGTGCTCACTAAGGACAATCGAACCCCTGATTTGAGCATTGCAAATCCGTATACTTATCGCTGTTCCAGTGGAGACAATTAACTTAAAATGTTTTCTTCAAACGTGATGCAGAACTCAGCTAGTTCCATGTTCTTACTTCTTCACGACGACTGATATAAAACTCATTACTTAAGATAGGATAATTAAACGTTTTTTAAATGAGATCCTGAGGGCTTACTTATATTACTTAGTACAGTTCAGCCCCGATTACATTACATTTGCGAAGTCAAGAATGACGTCAAGCCAATCCCCAAATTGAGGCTAAAGTATTTTTATCTGTAATAATGATGTTAGCAAATGTATTGCCTCGTATATTCTCTTTAAGAGAATTGAAATCCTGCAACCAAAGTATTGCATGTTAAGAAATAATAAATATTGAAACTACTTGTGCTCTTTTTATAGTGTGTTATTAAAAAATGATTAACAAGCAACAGATGGAGTCGTTATACCTAAACAAGCACGTAGCATCATAAACGTGGAAATAAAACAGTTTAACTTTAGAAAGGAAGTCATTTCTTAGACAGGGTTTATTCGTGTACTATAAATGTATACTGACACGAGAACACACACACGGTGATTTTCAAGTTCATCAATGAAACCAATAATTTTAAACGATGCCACCAAAACAAGCTATTTTTGTCACCTGCACTAAGGATCTTTTTCTTATTGGTCAGTTGATCATTTGGCGTTAATGGTTCAAAATACAGTTGCAAAATCGCTGAAGACTGTTTCTTAGAACTTTACATGATGCATCTGAATAGTGTATAGTCGTGTTCAGTAAGCTTCCTTCTTGTTTATTTCAGACTTTCGCCCAATGGGAGACAATGGAAGTCTGCACATATCATTTTCTTTGTTTTGTTTTTTCAATTTCGCGCAAACCTACAGAGGGTTATCTGCGTTAGCTGTCCCTAACTTAGCAGTGTAAGACTAGAAGGAAAGCAACTAGTCATCACCACCCAACATCAACCCTTGGACTATTCTTTTACCAACGAATAGTAAGATTGACCGTCATATTATAACACACCAGGTCTGAAAAAACGAAAATATTTGGTGTGACTGGGATTCAAATCCTCAACCATCAGATTACCAGCCGACCTCTTTAATCACATAGCCATGCCGGACCCTATAATCGTTTACCATCACTCTTATAAAGTACCAGGTAAAGAGTGTGGAGTGTGATTTTGTGATAGGGTAAGCAAGCCACGAATTCTTGGATTCACGGTCTGGGCACGTTAGCGGTTAGCTCACGCTCGATCCAGATTATTTGTTATATCGAAAATAACAAATAAATATAGTTACAGGAGAAGAATCGCTAAATATATGATGAAATATGTGGTCAGCGCACTTTGACCATACGGCTTTCATTTATTCTCCATAAAGGCCATTTGGTTGAAGCATTGACTATAAATTTCTTTATTGATATGCACCGATTTATAAGTTACATTCAGACGTCTAAATGCACCTAGAGATTAAAATCATTGCTAAACTAAGTACGTCTACAAGCTTCAGATAAATAAAACAATTAACCTACCCAATGATTCGACTAATACTTTAGCAAAGGCTAGGTTTATACAGATGAATCAATTTAAACATGATAATGTCGTTTGTGGCCAATCTTATTTTTTATTAGATTTCAGAACCTTATGATGAAGTTGAACTAAGCATCGCAAAGTGGTTAGAGCGCTCAACTCGCAATCTGAGGGTCACGGATTCAAATATTCATCCCACCAAAGGTGCTCACCCTTTCAGTTGTGGAGAACGTTATAATGTTTCGGTAAATTTCGCTTGTCATCGGAAAAAGAGTATCCAAAGAAGTGGTGGTGGGTGGGAATAACTAGATGCTTTCTCTCCAATCTTTCTTTACTTCATTAGGGACGGCGAACGCAGATAGCTCTCGTGTAGCTTTGCACGAAAGTCAAAATAAACCAAACCTACATATTTTTCATTCTTGTTATAGTCGTTTTGTAAATATCCTTTAGTTTCAACTTTATTCTATAGATTTTCTATCCCATCCTTCATAATGTTTTTTCATTGATCATAATTATTCTCTAAGTATTTTGTCATTCTTCTTTTTAGACTTGTGAGCTCTCAAACTTGCTGGCTAACTGAATCAAAATATTTGATAAAGCAAAAAGATAAGACCTAGAATGAGATTAATACAGTTGCTTTATGGCTTGTTCCACGAAAAGTGCGAAAACTTTAGGCAAAACATTTTGGAACTAATTAATTGTAACAATTTTTTATTTTTCAATTCCTTATAAATATTATATAAAACACACTCACAAACTGAAGTAATTTAACAGTAAAGAGATACGAAGAGATCAGTCACATATTATACTTTATATTGTTAATATATTCTGGCTGTTTGAACCAGACATTCAGGGAAACTAAACTATTAAAAAAAAAAAAAAAAAGAAAGAAGAAATACTTAACAGCTGTGACACTTGAAAGTATTTTCGGCAGGATTAGAGTAAATTAATCTATGAGACCCTTTTTTATTAACTACTAGCGTAAACGCCTGTCAAATATGATGGGAAACAAATGAAAACTAAAACTATTCCATATAAAACTGGCAATAAACAAGGTGGTTAAGGCACTCAACTCGTAATACGAGGGTCGCGGGATCGAATTCCTGTCGCACCAAACATGCTCGCTCTTTCAGCCGGGGTGTTATAATGTGATGGCCAATCCCACTATTCGTTGGTAAAGAGTAGCCCAAGAGGTGGCAGGTGGTGATGACTAGCTGCCTTTCCTCTAGTCTTACACTGCTAAATTAGGGGCGGCTGCAGACAGCCTTCGAGTAGCTTTGCGCGAAATTCAAACCAAACCAGTTTAGAAAAAAAAACATAACAAAACAACCAAGTAAAGAAACCTACTAAAATAATGCTATTTTAGATGTATTGTTAACTTCTAATACAGAAATTGTTGAGAGGGACATCTGGGTGCATGTGATAATTGCTCTGGGTGCATGAAATAAATATTTTGACATGTTTGGTATTATCGCCTCGTAGACTTAGGGCGATGTTGTAGATTCAAGATGTATTTGTACCTCAGGAAATCTTGGCGACAAGGTGCCAAGAATAAAAGGTTTATAAAAGAAAATATATCATGAAAGAAAGCAGAGGGTTGTTGAAGTGAGTTTCATCAACCGATTAATATAGTTAATGGGGTACCAGGGATTAGTCTTAGGATCCTTGTTCTTCTTTCATTTAAATCACAGTGACAGGATGAAGAAGGAATGGTCAAAACGTTACCATGATTTGCTGATAATATGTTAAGGTGTCACAATGCCAAGATTTGGCCAAAAGGATTTTGACTATTTATTATTCGGTAAATATATAAAATAAGCTTAATTATAATAAAATGCAAGAAAGCATGTAGGTTATAAATTAAATTTCAAGCATAAGAATGGAAATAACTAACAGCACATGAAAGAAAATCTATGTGTGATGATCGATCAATCTCTGGGTTTCATGCCAAGTAGTGTGTTGTTGCTAGTGGTAGGACAAACAGGATTTTAGACAGCCTAAGCATATGGATTTGGCCTACTTTTTCTAGTTTTTCAGTGTTCTGCGTAGGGTCAATTCACTGGATGAACATTTCCGTGATCAATACCTACTGCAGATAGAAGTCAAATGGAAAAAATCGCGTTTTTTAAATTGATTATTCTATGAATAGATAAGTAAGACTACCTTTGCGAGTTTTAAAGCCTAACAGCAGGTTGTAGAGATATAAAACAGTTCCCCTTATCGTTTGAAACCGCCTTAGAGAGTGTTAAAAGCTGTGCAATGTCATTGGCGAAGTTCTTCAAATAGTGCGGAAGAAAAGGAAACATTCATTTGATAGAAATTCAGGTACACATTAAAGAGTTTCAGAGAAAATATTATAAAGGCGGCATTAACTAGCAGATAAACAACAACAAAAAACTTTCTCAAGGAGCCTTTCTCCAGCTCGTGTCCATAACAAAAGTGAACGGCAGCGGTTTTGTCAAATGAGGCCAAAATAAGGAGGTGAAGGGAGAATTGAGATAATTATGTCTGAATACAATTCTCGGTAAAAGATGAAAAGTTAACTGTGAAACAACTATGCGAATTCCTCTGTATTTTCATCATTGCTTTTAGGCATACTTTAAAACAAATGTTTCACTGTTGCCAGGTTTCATAGGTGTGTAGTATATTTGGAAAGAAATTTTACGAGAAAGCAACAAATTGAAGGTAACTGTCTTTTCTGAAGACTGTGGCCTTCGGCTAATTTATTACCCGCTAGTGAAACAATTGGACTTTCTCTTCCAGCAACGACATTAGTAGAAAAAATCGAAAGTCGTAAAGCTAGTGAATAGGCCTACCTATCTTAAACGCGCCACATAAACTATTCGCCTGCGAGCAAATTGTGAAGTAAGACCTTTATGAAAACAAATTAAAGTGAAAAAAGTTTATTATAAATAATAAGATTTTAAATATTTTGGCACAAAATTGTTTGTTCAAGCACAATGGAATGACTACAGTGTGGCCATTGCGATGATCGATAGCGAATTTTAACATTATAAGTACTTGAGATCATCCGAGAGAAGTTATTTCTCGAAAACGTAATTTTGTCATTTTATCACAAAACTTGTCCTTAGCAACCAGAATATGAAATCAGCTCGTATAAACTTGAAAGGCAATTTTGAAAGCTAAAAGTTCGTAACCTAAGAAATTGGGAATGGATAAGGATTTTTCACGAACGACTAGAAATTTCTAATTAAGATAAAACATAGCGAATATAAATCAGTTCTCAATCACAACAAATACCCCTCAACTTTGCCAACTTTATTTTAAGTGCATTGCGCGCCCCTAAATGTATTTTGTTTTGACAGCGATAATGGTAGTTTTATATCTTTATTATCATTGAGATCTTAACAGTAAAACATACCATACAATCTAGCTTGAAGTTAAAAAAAAAAGATAAATTGTTTGACATTATTTTATTATTTTATTTTTTTATGTTCTGATAAAATGCCTACATTTTTTTACCAGCAGGTTTCATACGCAAATAACACTGAATCCTAATTCGCTTTTTTCTACATATTGGTCAAAGTGACGAGAGACAAATGAATTATAAATATCATGGATGTAGCTTTATTTTTTTAGCACTATGCTGCCTTTAGTATTGTAGAAATCATAATCTGTTCATGTTATACACACACATTATTCACTTATTCAGTGAAATCACTGGCAGTTAGATATCTTTAAATACATCTTCAGGTAATATCATGCGATTGTTTATATCGTTTAAACTATACGTACGTTATACAAACAGAAGCAAAAAATAAAATCACCTATAATCTTAAAATACCTCGATGTTCTTAAACAATTCATTCCAAGCGGTGCTTTATTACAACACAAAGGTTAAATACGAAGCCATAAAAGATCAGTTTCAGCCATTTCCTGATTTATAAGTACTATTGGCCAGAATAAAAGTGAAGTGCCAGTCAATTGCACATGTACCCAATATGCAGCTATTGGTAATCAAATAATAGGTTATCGTGGTTCGAACCATGGATCTTCTGATGCTTCAGATAAGATTTGCGCTTTCTGCGTTTCAGGAACAAGCAGCTGAAACACAAATACGACTTTCAACTAAAAGTAATTATTCAGGCGATCTGGTGTCTAATATCTTTCCGTAAAGGACACGGATTGGCCCTGTGGTAGAGCATTCAATTTAGGACCTGGTGGGTCGGGTTGAAACCACTGCGACACTCTATCATTTTAGAAGCTTTGCAATAAGCCTAAAGCCTAAACTTCCCTCTATAAGTGCATACACAAACTAATTGAAAACACGCCATGTTGATATGAAGCAGTGCTGGAAATCCAACGGAATACCGACTGAATATTAACTTGTGAAACTGGTTTATGCTATTTTGAGTTTTATTTGTGCGTTCAGGTTCACAACACATTTTATGATATATTTTTTTAAATTTCGCACAAAGCTATGCGAGGGCTATCTTCTCTAGCGGTTTCTAGTTTAGCAGTGCAAGACTAGAGGGAAGGCAGCTAGTCATCACCACCCACCGCCTACTCTTGAGCTACTCTTTTACCAACGAATAGTGGAATGGGTCATCACTTTACAATGCCTCTATGACACAAAGGGTGAGCATGTTTGGTGTGACGGGGATTCAAATCCGCCACCCTCAGTGCCGTAACCTTTGGCCATGCTGGACCACACTTTTATGAAAAAATGTAAGTAAAGTCATGAAAATTTCAGGTATTTACCAAAGCCAGAACTAAAATTAGATTTGAGATAATATTCGAACAGATCTTGTCGAGTGAGTTCTAAAAAACATATTTTAAAATATTTTTCTTTTCTGTTATCTGATAAAGGGTATGACAAATTGACAACATTTTCAGAGGGTGGCAAGAACACTTTTGTCAACCCTATGTATATTGACTAAAATTTAAAGAAGTAATGTTTTCGTAGAGAAAACATAAGTATAAACAATGGGCTTACAAAGGTTTTCTCGGTTATGAATTTTGGTTTAAAAAAATTCCTCACCCCGCGATGATCATCTGTGAGATTGAGAAGGGGCTAAAGCTGCGATGGGTGTCCCACAATTAGCCTATTGTTAAGCTCTACGTTTAAAACAAAAAGGAACAAAATTATAGATACAAGTAACTATTGGATAAGTTCGTATGAGGTTACAAGTTTTGGTGGGAAGGTGAACATTTGTAAATCATCAATCCAGCATAACTTTGAAGAAATCTATATTTTAACAATAGATTTAAACTACATAAATATACAGAAAACATTTTTCACCTGAATAGAGACTGATGCCATAATTTAGAATCAATGGTGGAGCATTTTATCACTGTTTCTAATACAGAAGGATCACTATTTGATAGTGTTAAGTAACCGTTCATATTAAATAATGGTTAAATAGGAATTAAACCATTAATATTTTGTAACCACAGTTTCGTTACAACGATATCTTTGTGTATTTATTTTTAGGGCCCGGCATGGCCTAACGCGTTAAGGCGTGCGACTCGTAATCTGCAGGTCGCATTAAACATGCTCGTCCTCCCAGCCGTGGGGGCGTTATAAAGTGACGGTCAATCCCACTATTCGTTGGTAAAAGAGTAGCCCAAGATTTGGCGGTGGGTGGTGATGACTAACTGCCTTCCCTCTAGTCTTACACTGCTAAATTAGGGACGGCTAGCACAGATAGCCCTCGAGTAGCTTTGTGCGAAATTCCAAAAACAAAAAAACAAAACAAACAAACAACCATACAAGGGCGGCAGCAAAACAAAGAACTTCTAAATCAACTTGGCACAAAAGTAGGGTTACGTTTTGCCTTTTATCAACCGTTTCTTGATAACATCCATAAACAATACAATCATATCATTATTCATTCCTTCTGTCCCCATCAATATAATTATTCCGACCCCCAGAGAGAGAGAAACATACGTTTGTTAGCAAGAATCTTCGCTTTTTATTTTGAAATACATATACAGATATACAGTTTTAATGATTTCACAATTATGCCTTGTAAGAAGACGTGTGTGAAAAGATTGCTTTTTTGTCTTTTTTTTTTCAAAATATACTGATGGGTATTAAAACCCCCACTTGAATAAGAAAAAATCTTTTCATAGAAGAAAACGTTCTGGCTCTGTATTCACATTCAACATTACTTCAGGTAAGAATGTCTGAAAACCACATGTTCATTTATTATGATGTTAAACTATATAAAGGAAAAGCTGAAAATTGAATGAGGCTATTTGAAAGTCATAAAAAAATTGTCTGCACATGCATTTATATCTACGTGCGGACTAGTGAACGTGGGTAAGGCTTGTAGCGTATCTGTGGGCCACGATTTTGCTGTAGCTGCCGAGGAACTGGGTTACTCTTATTGTAAAAACCAAACCTAACGTTTTTAATCCTCCACGCTCTTCAGTGAACAAAAGATCGCTTTGTACGACATCTAAATCGTTTTTCTTTAGATCGTCTACATGATTCCCCCCCTACGGTATCGAGCCCCAAATTTTAATCCTACAAGCCTCGAGATTACCGCTAAGCAACCGTGGTTAGGAAGAGGGAGAGAGATTTGAATTTGGTGTTGTATAAGTTTTCAAACTCGAGATCTTAATGTTATTATTACTTTTAATGTGCTTACAACATAATATCCTTTATATATGTAAAAACGGCTGGTATGGATTGAGAAAGTTTTATGTGAAGGAGCGAACAACGTTTCGACCTTCTTCGGTCATTTTCAGGTTCACAAAGAAAGAAAGAGGTAACTGATCGATAGCTGACCACATGTTTGAAGGGGGTTGTGTAACTTAGTATAGGGATGTAGAGGGCGTGCTTAAATGATTTATTATATTATATTTATTAATATACGTGTAAAGGTGTTCCTTTGAATCGGTTTATTTTGGGCTTGAGATGTTGAAAAAGTAAGGCTTTAATTCTGCTTTTGTTTATGTTTGTTTCTTTATTTAGTATTATAGTTATGTTGTGTTTATTTGATTTGCAGAGTTCGAAACGTGAAGGTGACTTTTATGTTCTCTGAATCTGGTTTCCATTTTCCTACTTGTTTCTCCAATATAGAAGTCGTGACAGTTATCACATTGTATTTTATAAATAATGTTGGTGTGGCGTTTGTCAGTGTAGTTTTTACACAGTATAGACCTTAGTTTTGTGCCTGGATTTTGAATGACTTTGGTATTTACTGGAATGTCATATTTTGTTACTAGTTTATGCCAAATGTTGGCTATTTTTCTGCTGATGTCAGGAATATATGGTATGCAGCCGTATGTGGTTTCGTGATTTTCTAAATTGTAGGACATATTTACTTTAGTTGGTTGATTTTGCTTTCTGTCTAGGTGTGTGCGAATAATGTTTTCTATGGTTTGTGGAGGAAACTTATTGATGTTAATGAAATATTGTTTTATTTTGTCTAATTCATCATTAATTTTATCTGGTGAGCATAGTTTTACGGCTGTGTTTATTTGGTTTCTTAGTATGTTGAGTTTTTGTTTTATTTCATGTGCTGAGTCCCAAGGAATGTATAGGCCAGTATGGGTGATTTTTTGGTGGATTTCTGTTTTGAATTGTATATCGGTTTTTTTGTAATTTTGAGGTTAAGAAATGATATTCTTTATATTGATGTTTTCAATACGGGCTTAATGATAACAAACTCTATAACTCTCACATTAGGTTGAACTTTTGACATTAATTAAGGTTAATATTTGGCTAAAGTAATAAACAAAACGATTGCAACCTTAAGAAGGGGTTTAGCCTGTGATTCAAGATCGCCAAGCATCGTTTATGACCCTTGACTGAAACTTGAACCCTTATAACCACTTTCTTCTAAATCGAAAATATTTGTTCATCTAAACTGCCTCTTATGGACGTGATTGGCTAAACGGACAGGTCAAAGACCCCTATGGTTTAGCCATAGCCGTTCCTAAATTTGGACTACGGATCAAATGGAGAACATTGATTTGATGCTTTATAAAAATGACGATTGAATCCAACTATTTAGATTTATGTAGCCCTTGGGTGGCTCTGCGTAAAATTCTGCAAGCAAACAAATAACCATGAAAGTTATAAAATGTACGCTAGGTGGAAGACCATCTTTTATCAGTAGACTTTATTATATCGATGGGTTATTGTGGGTCTTACAGAAACCAGTGAGGATGGTTACTAACATTTGAAAATAGAATTTTAAATCAAAAGAGAAATGTGACGGCAATGACAAAACACATGTTCAACGCTAAAACTGTGGTCTTATAACGCTCAAAATCGGGTTCCAATACACACGGTAGGCATTGAACGACGTGTAGCTTTGTGTTTAATAACGAATGTTAACACACTGAATGAAAAAACGTGGAGCATTACGTAATAATTTCATTATGTATGCATAACAATATATATATGATAAAATTTGGTTTATATATGCAAAACAGCTCGTTTGGCTTGAGAAATGTTTACATAGAAGAGCGAACAACATTTCGAAGAAGGTCAAAACGTTGTTCGCTTTTCTATGTAAAATATTTTCTCAACCCAAACGAGCCGTTTTTTGCAAATATATTTCTCTACAAGTGGGTTTTCTCGACATCACTGAAAATTTGGTTTTGTTTTGAATTTCGCGCAAAGCTACACGAGCGCTATCTGCGCTAGCCGTCCTTAATTTAGCAGTGTAAGACTAGAGGGAAGACAGGTAGTCATCACCCCTCACCGTTAACTCTTGGGATACTCTCTCGCCAACGAATAATGGAATTGGCCCCACCCATTATAACGCCCCCAGGACTGAAAGGGCGAGCATGTTTGGTGCGACGGGGATTACGATTCGAGTGCCTTAACCACCTGGCCATGCCGTGCCATATGATAAGAGATACTACATCTATATAAACATAATGAAATAAAAGATCCGACTTTCGAAAGCGCTTAGGTTATAAGGATTTTATTTCATTTCTATCAATACTATTTGAACGTACGTATTCTCTAATATCATGATCATAAATGTATATAAAGTTAATAGTGCCATCTGTTGTATGTCCATGTAACTACTTTGCAGGGTGTTTATGTATCTTCAATAAAAGTTTGATATGAATGTTCATTAGACCCGTTTTGCATTTTGCAGTTTTTGTGGGCATTTTTGAAATTTTTTTAGAATTACATATGAAGGAGACAACGTTTCATGTCCTAAGATAACATTTCACTAATCATGAACTTAGATAATCTCCGTCCAGGGGACTGGTACTCCAGCTAGTTAGCAGTAATCTAGTTTTACTTGCCTGTATATATAACACTTCTGTGTAACGTACCAGCTTTTCACAGCCAGTAGTAAAATAGTCATCATGTGATGAATGTTGGAGAGGTACAGAATCATAATGGCAAACTAGGCATAGTTAATATGCCTTTACAAAAACATGAAAACAATCGGTTTGTAAACCTTGACTGATGACCATATCCTTGGTGGTTTTATTATCCCATGACTTAACTGTTCCTAATGTGCAATGATGTTTGCTATATTTCGTAGTGGTTACCAAAGTTACCAGTTGACTTTTGTCCAGGCTTTCGTGCATTTTTTAAATATCTTTATAAACGTTTCTGAATGTGTGAAACCTAGAACTAATATTCACTGATGAATTCGAAGCAACGAGTTAATAAAATTCTAGGTCATGAAGGGCATTAAGTATAGTATATCCACGAGGCTACAATGAAGTTCGTTTAGCTGATTTTTTCAATGTGCATTTGTCAAATTTGAACGAAATATTCTTAGTGTTGAGAAGATCAGATTTATCTTCTGTGAAAGAATTACGTCATTAGTATAACAGTTTGGTTTTATCCATAATATCTACTTGTATCTTTTTTTATTATTGTGAGTTATGATATCTCTTCTTGAAGACAAAAAGGCCCGGCATGGCTAAGCGTGTTAAGGCGCGAGACTCATAATCTGAGGGTCGCGGGTTCGCATCCCGGTCGCGCCAAACATTCTCGCCTTTTCAGCAGTGGGAGCGTTATAATGTTGCGGTCAACCCCACTATTTGTTGGTAAAAGAGTAGCCCTTCCCTCTAGTCTTACACCACTAAGTTAGGGACGGCTAGCACAGATAGCTCTCGAGTAGCTTTGTGCGAAATTCCAAAACAAACAAATTGGTCAAATAACACTCTTGAGGCAATATTTCAAATTATTAAGAAAAATATTATTGCGTATTAAACGACCAATCATTAGGAGACCAAAGATTAAATTACCAAGTTTTCAACTTTTATTTTATTTGTTTTCAAGATATTAATAATGTGCAAATAATGCGACTAGTACAGGTTTTGTAAAACACTATTTTTGTATACGGCTATGTTTTTTCATTAGCGTATAGCATAATTGAAAACTGAAGTCTATTGAAAATGCTATATACAATATTAAATATTTAAAACATTTTGCTTCCGTAATCCCAGTGATATGAAATTATAGATAAATACACTAAATCTGATTTTAAAGGCCTAACGTTCACATTTTCAATGCCATAATTTACCTAAAGTAGAGGTTTTTGTTTGGTTTGAATAGCTCTCGTGTAGCTTTGAGCGAGAGCTATCTGCGCTAGCCTTCCTTAATTTAGCAGTGTAAGACTAGAGTGAAGGCAGTTAATCATCATCACCCACCGCCAACTCTTGGGCTGCTCTTTTACCAACGAATAGTGGGATTGACCATCACATGATATCGCCCCCACGGCTGAAAAGGCGAGCATGTTTTTGGTGTGACGAGGATTCGAACTCGCGACCCTCGACGACGTCCTAGTACGACATAACTAAATTTTGTTTTCTAAAAAAATCAACCTGAGAATAAAAATATAAAATAAAAACAGAACTGATCTAATTTTGTAAGAGCAAGTGCCATAAATACGTGAAAACACATTTTAGCTACTTAAAATAAAATATAATAGCACCTTAAATAAAGTATATAGTTCAATACATGATAAACATTTATCTTAACCGTTTGGTTACTTATTCAAGACCAACTCGTTAAGGCCTTCGCCTCGTAATTCAAGTGTTGCGAGTTCGAATTCCCGTCATACCAAACATCCTCGTCCTTTCAGACGTGAGAACGTTAGAATGTGATGGTTAATCCCACTATTCGTTGGTAAAAGAGTAGCCCAAGAGTTGACGGAAGGTGGTGATGACTAACTGCTTTCCCTCTAGTCTTACACTGCTAAATAAGGAAGGCTAGCGCAGATAGCTCTCGTGTAGCTTTGCGCGAAATTCAAAAAAAACAAAACACAACTTGTGCATGAATACTGGAATAAAGTAAACTGTGCGCCACCGAGGTGCTTAGAAGAAAAAATGTATATACATAGAAAAGTTGCACTTTTATTATTTTTACACAACTCCAATATAACTTTTTCCCAATCTGAATTATTGATAATACAGTTCTTTTTAGCGTTGTTATTACAGGTGTCACTTTTTGTTTCCTGTTTTTCCACTTGTGTATTTTATTATTGATACCCCTATTGTCGAACACTCGCAAAATCTATCGGATAAATCGGGGATGTGTATGATTTAAAATATGCTATTTAGATTTTTGTTTCTTTAGTACAATAGAATGTACTTTTGAAAAAGAAAAACACAAACAAAATCTTCAGCTTCTCTGGGGCAACCTAGAAAGAAATTTCATGTCAAGACGTTCAACTACATCTGCGAAACTTCGTCAGTTGGTAAAAGGGAATGGAATATCAGATGGCTTTCCAGTTGTTTCCACAGAGACTACGTCTGAAAAAGGGCATTTGATATTTATAAAAATATGCAAAATGTGTTTGTAAAAGATACCTATCTACATTTATTGAACGCCCTCTAACACATACGAATTATGTTAAACAATTTGAAGTTCAAAGTACATTATATATATTTTTTCTATTTTACCAACTTGGGGAGGGGTAGTTTAGCTGCAGAAGTGTAAGATTTACCAACTTGGGGGGTAGGGGTTTAGCTGTAGAAGTGTAAGATTTACCAACTTGGAGAGGGGGGTAGTTTAGCTGTAGAAGTGTAAGATTTACCAACTTGGGGGGGGGTAGGTAAAAGTGTAAGTTTAGCTGTAGAAGTGTAAGATTTTCACCAACTTGGGGAGGTAGTTTAGCTGTAGAAGTTTACCAACTTGGGGAGGGGTAGTTTAGCTGTAGAAGTGTAAGATTTACCAACTTGGGGAGGGGGTAGTTTAGCTGTAGAAGTGTAAGATTTACCAACTTGGGGAGGGGGTAGTTTAGCTGTAGAAGTGTAAGATTTACCAACCTGGGGAGGGGTAGTTTAGCTGCAGAAGTGTAAGATTTACCAACTTGGGGATGGTAGTTTAGCTGCAGAAGTGTAAGATTTACCAACTTGGAGAGGGGTAGTTTATGTAGAAGTGTAAGATTTACCAACTTGGGGAGGGGTAGTTTAGCTGTAGAAGTGTAAGATTTCGTTTTAGTTGTCAGAAAGAAACTGAATTTTTCTCAGACATTTTAAAAAGTACTCGGCTCCTTGTTAAATATTTCAACAGGATGGATTTCTTCACATAAGATCCAACTTCTTACGAAACATCAGAACACTTAAGACCACCGCTGAGAAGTTTAAGGGTGGATCTAGTGGCGGTGGTAACGTGATCTACTTTCTGTACACTTGTTAAAATAAAACACTGCAATAAAAGGAAGGCCCTGCATGCTAAAAGAGCATTTAGTGTCTCGTGCAAGGGACATTTTATTCAGGTAGTAAAAAACAACAACGTGTTTTGGATAAAATAACACGCAGCCTTGGGCAGTGTGCTTTGGAAATAAACAAAATATATATATATGTAGATATGATTGTGTGTGTGTTAAATACCTTGTAATGTTTTGACTTTTACTGATTCGAATGAAAGGAGAAAACAAAGTCACTAACAAAAACACCATGAAAACAATATATCTAAAATAAAACTCAATTTTTTCTACTAATTCTATTTTTTTATTGCAATTCTCAAATTCTGTAATATTCCCTTTAATGTTTCTACTGTTATTATTTGTATGAGAAATCATAAAAGCATTTCATGCCACCATTGATTTACATTCATTGCAGAGCAAGAACAAAAAAAGATAAATTTTAATAAGTAATAAACTTATTCGTCTAAACGAAAACTTTTTATGGTTTATTTAGATGTGTCAATTTATTCTTTATTATCTCTTATCCAAGTTCTTCTCCCGTCTCGCGGAACAACATTTAGCGAACAACAGTAAAAAAAGAACTACCACATAAAACATTTCAAATTTATTTCCGAGATTAAATGTTTATATTGACATATATGAAGTGTCTCTCTCCCTTTTTTCTTCACACACACAAATGCACACACATTGTACAGCTTAGAATCACATATATAGTTTATTCTAATTGTAAAGTCCAGATACAGGTAAGCAAAGCCAGTAAACAGTACGTCAACTCTTCAAAGTCCTAAGTATAACAAACTGCATAAATTAGTTATTTCGACGAAGTTTCATCTTCATATTAGTCCTAGTGTCTAGTAGGCTCACATTGCTCCTGTGTCTTACCAATTTAGGTCTCGGCATGCCAAGGGTAAAGGCGTGACCTTCTGTAATCTGAAAGTCGCGGGTTCAGCATCCCCGTCGCGCGCAAAACATGCTCGCCCTTTACCCGTGGCGGCGTTATATGTGACGGTCAATCCCACTATTCGTTGGTAAAAGAGTAGCTCAAGAGTTGGCGGTGGGTGGTGATGACTAGCTGCCTTTCCTCTAATCTTACACTGCTAAATTAGGGACGGCTAGCGCAAATAGCCCTCGAGTAGCTTTGTGCGAAATTCAAAAAAACAAACAAACCAATTTAAACTTGGTTGGATTAATTACAAAGTTGTAATATGTAATTACGAGTAAAATAGACTTGACGGAGGGTTAACTGGTGTTTGATACAAACAGGAACTAAACGTAATGTGCTGTGCTCGAAAATCAGAATTTACACAAAACCCAATATTGTATTAATTTAAATTTTACCAGACACTGACCAGATAATTTAATACAGTGTTTTAAGCTCTTATTTTAATACAAAATAAGCGAAATACATTTTAATTAGAATTAAAGTGATTTAAGTAGTGAACAGTTTAATAAAAAAAGTTGAAAAGTATATTTTGTGAAAATTTTAATGCTGAGATCACAACAGTTCTTTATGTAGTAATCTAACTGCAGGAGTGAGATCACAACAGTTCTTTATGTAGTAATCTAACTACAGGGTGAGATCACAACAGTTCTTTATGTAGTAATCTAGGAGTGAGATCATTACAGTTCTATATAGTAGTCTAACTACAGAGTGAGATCACTACAGTTCTTTTTATGTAGTAATCTAACTACAGGAGTGAGATCACAACAGTTCTTTATGTTGTAATCTAACTACAGGAGTGAGATCACAACAGTTCTTTATGTAGTAATCTAACTACAGGAGTGAGATCACAACAGTTCTTTATGTAGTAATCTAACTACAGGAGTGAGATCACTACAGTTCTTTATGTAGTAATCTAACTACAGGAGTGAGATCACAACAGTTCTTTATGTAGTAATCTAACTACAGGAGTGAGATCACAACAGTTCTTTATGTAGTAATCTAACTACAGGGAGTGAGATCACTACAGTTTTTTATGTAGTAATCTAACTACAGGGAGTGAGATCACCAGTTCTTTATGTAGTAATCTAACTACAGGAGTGAGATCACAACAGTTTATGTAGTAATCTAACTACAGAGTGAGATCACAACAGTTCTTATGTAGTAAAACTACAGGAAGTGAGATCATTACAGTTCTTTATGTAGTAATCTAACTACAGGAGTGAGATCACAACAGTTCTTTATGTAGTAATCTAACTACAGGGAGTGAGATCACAACAGTTCTTTTATGTAGTAATCTAACTTACAGGAGAGATCACTACAGTTCTTTATGTAGTAATCTAACTACAGTGAGATCACAACAGTTCTTTATGTAGTAATCTAACTACAGGAGTGAGATCACAACAGTTCTTTATGTAGTAATCTAACTACAGGGTGAGATCACAACAGTTCTTTTTGTAGTAATCTAACTACAGGAGTGAGATCACAACAGTTTTATGTAGTAATCTAACTACAGGAGTGAGATCACAACAGTTCTTTATGTAGTAATCTAACTACAGGAGAGAGATCACAACAGTTCTTTGTGTAGTAATCTAAACTACTAGGAGTGAGATCACTACAGTTCTTTATGTAGTAATCTAACTACAGGAGTGAGATCACTACAGTCTTTTATGTAGTAATCTAACTACAGGAGTGAGATCACTACAGTTCTTTATGTAGTAATCTAACTACAGGAGTGAGATCATTACAGTTCTTTATGTAGTAATCTAACTACAGGAGAGAGATCACAACAGTTCTTTATGTAGTAATCTAACTACAGGTGAGATCACAACAGTTCTTTATGTAGTAATCTAACTACAGGAGTGAGATCACAACAGTTCTTTATGTAGTAATCTAACTACAGGAGTGAGATCACAACAGTTCTATGTAGTAATCTAACTACAGGAGTGAGATCACAACAGTTCTTTATGTAGTAATCTAACTACAGGAGTGAGATCACACAGTTCTTTATGTAGTAATCTAACTACAGGAGTGAGATCACTACAGTTCTTTATGTAGTAATCTAACTACAGGAGTGAGATCACAACAGTTCTTTATGTAGTAATCTAACTACAGGAGTGAGATCACTACAGTTCTTTATGTAGTAATCTAACTACAGGAGAGAGATCACTACAGTTCTTATGTAGTAATCTAACTACAGGAGTGAGATCACTACAGTTCTTTATGTAGTAATCTAACTACAGGAGTGAGATCACAACAGTTCTTTACAGTTCTTTATGTAGTAATCTAACTACAGGAGTGAGATCAACTTCTTTATGTAGTAATCTAAGGAGTGAGATCACAACAGTTCTTTATGTAGTAATCTAACTACAGGAGTGAGATCACTACAGTTCTTTATGTAGTAATCTAACTACAGGGAGTGAGATCACTACAGTTCTTTATGTAGTTCTTTATGTAGTAATTCTAACTAACTACAGGAGTGAGATCACAACAGTTTTTTTGTAGTAATCTAACTACAGGAGTGAGATCACTACAAATTCTTACATGTAGTAATCTAACTACAGGAGTGAGATCACTACAGTTCTTTTATGTAGTAATCTAACTACAGGAGTGAGATCACTACAGTTCTTTATGTAGTAATCTAACTACAGGAGTGAGATCACTACAGTTCTTTATGTAGTAATCTAACTACAGGAGTGAGATCACTACAGTTCTTTATGTAGTAATCTAACTACAGGAGTGAGATCACTACAGTTCTTTATGTAGTAATCTAACTACAGGAGTGAGATCACAACAGTTCTTTATGTAGTAATCTAACTACAGGAGTGAGATCACAACAGTTCTTTATGTAGTAATCTAACTACAGAGTGAGATCACAACAGTTCTTTAGTAGTAGTAATCTAACTACAGGAGTGAGATCACAACAGTTCTTTATGTAGTAATCTAACTACAGGAGTGAGATCACAACAGTTCTTTATGTAGTAATCTAACTACAGGAGTGAGATCACAACAGTTCTTTATGTAGTAATCTAACTACAGGAGTGAGATCACAACAGTTCTTTATGTAGTAATCTAACTACAGGAGTGATCACAAGAGTTCTTTGGGTGTAATCTAACTACAGTGAGATCACATCAGTTCTTTTATGTAGTAATCTAACTACAGGAGTGAGATCACTACAGTTCTTTAATGTAGTAATCTAACTACAGGAGGTGAGATCACAACAGTTCTTTATAGTAGTAATCTAACTACAGGAGTGAGATCACTACAGTTCTTTTGGTAGTAATCTAACTACAGGTGAGATCACTACAGTTTCTTATGTAGTAATCTAACTACAGGAGTGAGATCACTACAGTTCTTTATGTAGTAATCTAACTACAGGAGTGAGATCACTACAGTTCTTTTATGTAGTAATCTAACTACAGGAGTGAGATCACAACAGTTCTTTATGTAGTAATCTAACTACAGGAGTAGATCACTACAGTTCTTTATGTAGTAATCTAACTACAGGAGTGAGATCACTACAGTTCTTTATGTAGTAATCTAACTACAGGAGTGAGATCACTACAGTTCTTTATGTAGTAATCTAATCCACTACGGAGTGAGAATCACAACAGTTCTTGGCGTAGTAATCTAACTGCACAGGAGTGAGATCACAAACAGTTCTTTATGTAGTAATCTAACTACAGGAGTGAGATCACAACAGTTCTTTATGTAGTAATCTAACTACAGGAGTGAGATCACAACAGTTCTTTATGTAGTAATCTAACTACAGGAGTGAGATCACAACAGTTCTTTACAGTAGTAGGATCTAACTACAGGAGATGAGATCACAACAAAATCTTTATGCAGGAACTAACTACAGGAGTATTTATCACCTACAGTTCTTTTATGTAGTAATCTAACTACAGGTAGTGAGATCACAACAGTTCTTATGTAGTAATCTAACTACAGAGTGAGATCAACAGTTCTTTATGTAGTAAACTAACTACAGGTGAGTGAGATCACAACAGTTCTTTATGTAGTAATCTAACTACAGGAGTGAGATCACTACAGTTCTTTATGTAGTAATCTAACTGGGTGAGATCAACAGTTCTTTATGTAGTAATCACTACAGGAGTGAGACAGGGTGAGATCAACTACAGTGAGATCACTTATGTATGGTAATCTAACTACAGGGGTGAGATCACTACAGTTCTTTATGTAGTAATCTAACTACAGGAGTGAGATCACAACAGTTCTTTATGTAGTAATCTAACTACAGGAGTGAGATCACAACAGTTCTTTATGTAGTAATCTAACTACAGGGAGTGAGATCACAACAGTTCTTTACAGTTTTTATGTAGTAATCTAACTACAGGAGTGAGATCACAACAGTTCTTTATGTAGTAATCTAACTACAGGAGTGAGATCACAACAGTTCTTTATGTAGTAAACTAACAGGAGTGAGATCACTAAGTTCTTTTGTAGTAATCTAACTACAGGGTGAGATCACAACAGTTCTTTATGTAGTAATCTAACTACAGGAGTGAGATCACTTATAGTTCTTTACATGTAGTAATCTAACTACAGGAGTGAGATCACTACAGTTCTTTATGTAGTAATCTAACTACAGGGTGAGATCACTACAGTTCTTTATGTAGTAATCTAACTACAGGAGTGAGATCACAATAGTTTTTATGTAGTAATCTAACTACAGGAGTGAGATCACTACAGTTTTTATGTAGTAATCTAACTACAGGAGTGAGATCACTACAGTTC
Source organism: Tachypleus tridentatus (assembly GCF_004210375.1). NCBI lineage: Eukaryota > Metazoa > Arthropoda > Merostomata > Xiphosura > Limulidae > Tachypleus > Tachypleus tridentatus. Next base: position 66,006,415 of record NC_134836.1, on the reverse strand, counting down.
TTTATGTAGTAATCTAACTACAGGAGTGAGATCACTACAGTTCTTTTATATGTAGTAATCTAACTACAGGAGATCACAACAGTTCTTTATGTAGTAATCTAACTACAGGGTGAGATCACAAATACAGTTCTTTAGTGTAGTAATCTAACTACAGGTGAGTTGAGATCACTACAGTTCTTTATGTAGTAATCTAACTACAGGAGTGAGATCACTACAGTTCTTTATGTAGTAATCTAACTACAGGAGTGAGATCACTACAGTTCTTTATGTAGTAATCTAACTACAGGAGTGAGATCACTACAGTTCTTTTATGCAGTAAACTAACCACAGGAGTGAGATCACTACAGTTCTTTATGTAGTAATCTAACTACAGGTAGAGATCACTACAGTTCTATGTGTAGTAATCTAACTACAGGGGGGTGAGATCACAACAGTTCTTTTGGGTAGTAATCTAACTACAGGAGTGAGATCACTACAGTTCTTTATGTGTAGTAATCAACTGGCTACAGGAGTGAGATCACTATTCTTATGTTCTAATCTACTGAGATCACAACAGTTTTTTGCGTAGTACTAACTACAGGGGTGAGACTACATAGTTTTATGTAGTAATCTAACTACAGTAGTGAGAGATCACACAGTTCTTATGTAGTAAACTAGCTACAGGGGTGAGATCACAACAGTCTCTATGTAGTAATCTAACACAGGAGTGAGATCACAACAGTTCTTATGGTAAACTAACTACAGGAGTGAGATCACTACAGTTCTTTATGTAGTAATCTAACTACAGGGGTGAGATCACTACAGTTCTTTATATGGCAATCTAACTTTAGCAAAAAGTGAGTATCTACCAAATAATTCTTTATGTAGTAATCTAACTACAGGAGTGAGATCACTACAGTTCTTTATGTAGTAATCTAACTACTGCAGGGAGTGAGATCATTACACAATGATTCTTTTATGTAGTAATCTAACTACAGGAGTGAGATCATTGTTCTTTATGTAGTAATCTAACTACAGGAGTGAGATCACAGTTCTTATGTAGTAATCTAACCACAGGAGTGAGATCACAACCTTTTTAGGTAGTAATCTAACTACAGGAGTGAGATCACTACAGTTCTTTATGTAGTAATCTAACGACAGGAAGTGTGAGATCACAACAGTTCTTTAGGTAGTAATCTAACCACAGGAGTGAGATCACAACAGTTCTTAGGTAGCAACCTACAGGAGCGAGATCACTACAGTTCTTTAGGGTGTAATCTAACTACAGGAGTGAGATCACTACAGTTCCTTATGTAGTAATCTGTCCACAGGAGGATATCACTACAGTTCTTTTATGTAGTAATCTAACTACAGGAGTGAGATCACTACAGTTCTTTATGTAGTAATTCAACCAGGAGTGAGATCACTACAGTCTCTTATGTAGTAATCTAACTACAGGAGTGAGATCACAACAGTTCTTATGTAGTAATCTAACTGACAGGTGAGTGTGAGATCACTACATGTTTTGCGTAATCTAACTAGAGGAGTGAGACGCCTTATGTAGCAATTCAACGACAGGAGTGAAAGATCACTATAGTTCTTTAGGTAAATTCAACTAAAAGTGAGATCACAATAGTCTTTATCTAACTACCAGGAGTGAGATCACTACAAAGTTCTTTTAGGTAGCAATCTAACTACAGGAGCACTGCGATGAGATCATGCTCCTTATGTAAAATCTAACGACAGAGCGAGATCACTAAGTTCTTTTATGTAGTAATCTAACCAGGAGTGAGATCACCAAGGTTC
>NC_134836.1:65928866-66004130 GCF_004210375.1 Tachypleus tridentatus | reverse complement strand
AACAAATAGTAATAATATTCTAATTGCACACCTTTGGTTGCACAATGTAGCCTCATCGAGGTCCCTGGTTCCGAAGGAGGAATCTAAAAAGCAATGTTCAAGAAGTTCTGCGGCCTACTTTGTTAATCCTGATGGCATCGTTATGGTGGAACCTCTCAATGGATCCTACAGGTTTCCTACAGTTAACGCAGCTGAATATCTCGCCAACAAAATAAAAAATATAATTTCTTACTAGTGAAGCCTGAACGATCCGACCTTTAATGTTTGATACATTTAATACCTTGTCAGGAAATTAGTTAACGTTCCGTAAACAATTCACGAAGTTCAATCAGTCGAGTTGCATGTCTACAACAAAGATCTATTGGGTTTTTTTACTTCTTCATGTGTTGAACGTGGATCCAGGGTGCGATTTATTAAACTTAAATATAGTCTGCTGTTCTCGTGTATTGCGATTACATTGTTATTTGCTTAAATAAAAGTGTATTTTACAAATAAAAACCAATGAATGTAATGAACTTTATCATTTCGAGACACTTTAGCACCTGTTACCATGTTGATCATATTAAATAAAAGTGAAGTATAATCTTGTTTCCTCCTTTCCATGATGTATAATTATTACCTTGTTCCTTCCTTTCCATGAAGTATAAGTACAGTCTTGTGGCATCCTTTCTATGAAGGATAATTAGAACCTTGTTCCCTCCTTCCCATGAAGAATAAGTACAACCTTGTTCCACCCTTTCTCTTGCGCATGTGATAATGAAAAAGTACTATTAATATTTTCTTTCATTATGATTGTTTTGTACAAAGCTACACGTGGGTTATCTACACTAGCCTCTTCTCTAGTCCTCCCACTCTAATAGAACAAAGAGATTTGATAGCCACAATTATAACGCACCCGCTGCTCCAAAGTTTGGAGAGTAACTTCGCTGCTATGAGACGATAGACATACTTAGATCAGTATGTTACCAGGAAGTTTTTACGTTTGTTTAGCAAAGAATGTTAAACGACAGATCAGATTCACTGATTATGGAAGTTATAATTTCTTACTAAATGGTGTAAAAACTAGTAGAGTACAAAAGTCTGATAGTGTTTACATTAAATAACTTTAAGATAATGCTTTCTTATCCCTCAAATTTAATGGATTTTGGCTTCGTTATTGGATAGTTATTATACAAGTCAAACACTTATACATATCTTCCACGATTGTGTAAAACAGTTTGTCAGTAAGCAGTTTACATGAAATATTGTGTCTTTAAGGAACGGCAAGAAAATATAAAAATAGTATGTGTGAGAGTTTAGAAAATAAAGTTGAATCTGCAATGTTTTTAAACACCAATAAAAAAAAATTCACGAACAGATATTGTAACAGAAAAACATTTGAAATGAAACATGCACAGTGACAAGTTCAAACCTTTTTAAATTTAGTGAATGTAGTTTTCATAAGCAACTGTTATTATGGATTTAGTCACGTAGAAACAACGTGACTAAGCCTGTTAAAGAGTTTCTCAGCAAGGATTAGAATCCAACATTTTCCAATTTTCTTTGGTGTTGGAGTTTATTTTTCAGTATTTTAGACAAACTGTACGTATTACAATCGCTCCACCCAGTTTTATTTAATCTAAATTTCTTGAATCAGTATGTATAGTTTTCATATTAACCTATCAACTTTTATCCTGAAGGTTTAGGGTAAACTCCAATTAGGTTTCCCTAAATTATTGTTCTGATGTCTTCAGTAACAATCGTCAGTACTTTAAATACTGCAGGAAAAGACTAGTGCAGAAACTGTATTCAAAGGTATTATCATTATTATTAATATGTTAATATATTTGTTGCTTAAGTAACGATGATTCTTACCTGTATTAGTGATTGTTATCTAACATCAGAATAATTCTAGTGTTACGTTAGGGTGGAACCTCTGAATAGATTCAACAGGTTTCCTACAGTTAACGCGACTGAATATCTCGCCAACAAATTTAAAAATACTTGTTATCAGTGAAGCCTGGACGATCTGACCTTTAAGATTTGATACATTATATACCTAGTCAGGAAATTAGTTAACGTTCCCTAAACAATACACCAAGATCACTCAATCGATTTCCATATGTACAACAAAGATCTATTGGGTTTTATTTAAACGTTTGTGTTGAACGTGGATACAAGGTGTCATTTATAAAATTTACGTATAGTTTGTTATTTCATGTATCGCGATTACATTATGTTATTTGCTTAAATAAAAGTGTATCTTACAAATATAAACCAATGAATGTACTTTGTTTATCATATCAAAAGACTTTAGCACCCGTAACAATGTTGATCATATCAAATGAGAGTTAAGTACAGTCTTGTGACGTCATGGAAATAATCGAAAAGTACTGTTAATATATATATTTTTTTCATTTTCTACTAAGCTACACATGGGCTATCTGCAATAGCCTCGTCTCTAGTGCTACTGCAATAAAACAAAGAGATTTAACAGCCACAATTATAACGCACCCACCGCTCCTAACTGCAGAGCGTGATTTTCCCGGAATAGGACGAGTTTGTTTTGTTTGTTTTTTTTGAATTTCGCACAAAGCTACCTCGAGGGCTATCTGTGCTAGCCGTCCCTAATTTAGCAGTGTAAGACTAGAGGGAAGGCAGCTAGTCATCACCACTCACGGCCAACTCTTGGGCTACTCTTTTACCAACGAATAGTGGGATTGACCGTTACATTATACACCCCCACGGCTGGGAGGGTGAGCATGTTTAGCGTGACGCGGGCGAAAACCCGCGACCCTCGGATTACGAGTCGTACGCCTTACGCGCTTGGCCATGCCAGGCCGAATAGGACGAGAGTCATAGTTCCAATCCATAGCCCTGTAAAATAGCCAACGAGTTTTTATGTCTGTTTAGCAAATAATATTAATAGACAGATCAAATTCACTGACTATGGAAGTTATAACTGGTGAAAAAACTAGTTCAACATAAATATCGTGTGGTGTTTATAATAAATGGCTTTACAATAATTCTTTATCCTCTCAAATTTTGTGGATTTTTGCTTCGTTATTGTATAAATATTAGGTTGAGGAATAATTCGTGAGCGTTTTTAAATAATTTCATTCAAGCATTACATGCAAGACTATACAATACTTCAATGCATGAACACATTACACCCAAAACATTTATTATGATACGTTATTTCATGTAATACCTAGGTATATAGTATGCATTGTTTTAAACGAAATTGCCAGAAATTAAATGCGAAAAGCAGATGGTGTCGAAAATGCTCGATTTTGTCCACTTGACATTCCATTTAATGAGCTGAAAATGAGAGCAAAAATTAAAGACATATGAAAATCAAACACACCATCTATTAGAGCAAAAAAAGTATCTACCAAATGACATGAAATATTTTGCGAAAGCGTTTCATTTATGAATATATTTTTTTAACTTGAAAAAACGCTCACGAATTATTCCTCAACCCAATACATTAATTCAAAATTTGTACATCTCTTCCATGTTTCTGTAAAGCAATTTGTTTATCAACGAGTGGTTTACATGAAATATTGTATCTTTAAGACATGGCAAGAAAATATGAAAATAGTGTATGTGAGAGTTTAGAAAATAAAGTTGAATCTGCAATGCTTTTAAACACCAATACAAAATCATATGAACAGATACTGTAACATAGAAACATTTAAGATATTAATGCAAAATAATCTTGATTTAAGTCAAGTGAATAACCACTATTAAGATTCATTATGAATGTTTTCAGCCGAACATTACATTTTCAGCACGGGATACAGAAAAGCGGGTTTTATGAAAATTATTTCTTCTAATCAAATAACTAATTTCAGGAGGAAAAGGTTTTCTGAGAACCTCTGAACCTTCCAAGCCCCTCAAACGACTGCTTTCATGGACTGATGGACACTATTACAAAACGTAAAATTTAGACCAACTTGACCATGGAGAAGACAGCATGTGCAGTGACAAGTTCAAACCTTTTTCTTATATCTGGTGTATTTAACGTTTATTAGCAAATGTTATTATGATTTTTTTTTACGAATTTAGCTTTCGTAGTTTCTACGTGACTAAACCTGTTGAAAATTTTTCAGCAAGGATTAAAATCCAACATTATTCAGTTTTCTCAGGTATTGTAGTTTGTCTTTTCAGTATTTTGGACAGGAACTTTACGTACAACAGTGGTGCTACTCACAGTTTTGTTATTTACTTTAAAATACTTGAATTAGTATGTACATGTATAGTTTCCATATTAACCTAACACGTTTTATCCGGACACTTTAGGGTAAACTCCAGTTAGGTCTCTCTGAATTAATGTTCCATTCTTTAGCAAAAATCATTACTTTAAAAACTGTATAATCATAGTTGTACAAATGCTGTACTCTAAAGTAGAAATAAAAATATGTATTATTTATTTATTCTATTTATTGAATAATTATTGAAGTAATTAAGTAATTTATTGAAATTACTATATAATTTCAACTGTCGTGAAGCCGAACATGAGTTTTCTTACATTTCATCGAGTTACCACAGTTGTTCCATATACTTCTAAGCTAGTCCTACCATTTTTCGTATTTAGGCCTACTTGCAATACACGTCTACTGCTTCTAAAAGTACATACAGGCAGGTTCAATTACTTTCGAATTCTCTTTTACGAAATGAACCATTCTTCCTATCTATTTGAACAACGTTAATCTCACTTTAACACACATTAACCTTTGGGGCTATATTAATCGTTAGGCCTACTTTCTCTGTCCAAATGTCTCTTTTAGGTGACATTTATTTGTTTCTTACGCGTACAGTCTTTGTCAGAGTGTACTTTTCCTGCTCATCTCGCACTATTTATAGATTTATTACTTATATGTTTGCTCTCTATATCCTCGAGATTAAGAAATTCACAACAGATTAACACTCCTACGAAAAGTGGGGCCTAATAGGCCCCAGACCATTTCATTTAAATACAAATTTATTAGCCTAATACTAATAACCTTTCACGTTGCTCTGGGGCGTATACAAATTTATTAGCCTAATATTAATAACCTTTCAAGTTGCTCTGGGGCCTATTAGGCCCCACCTTCGTAGGAGTGTTAAATAATCTTGAAGTCAGTGAGTTACCAGCACAACGTAGGTCTCTTTCCGTGTTACGTAACTAAACTTATCATAAAATTTAATTTGAAATTATTGCTTCTCACTATCTTGTTATGAACAAAACTAAACAATCGTAAAATATTCATTCACAAAATAAGTAATAATATCTTTACTGAATGGATTTTGTTAAACGTAATGAGACCATCATTTTCAAATAAGATGCTGTGCATAATCGTAAATTACTTTAGTGCAATTGTAAGTGTTCTGAAATGGTAATTGTTTTGCAGTATCCTTCGAATGAATATACACGTTACATCTCTGATATTCTCTTCGGAAGAAAGAAAAGAATAAAGCTAGCAATAAAGTCCTTTTGCCAGCAATATGATAAGTTTCTTTTAATACTTTGTACCATATCAAAGTGTTCCTTAAAACATGAACATACTTCAGTGAATAAATCGTAAGAACCTCAGTAGTACCACGAATAAAGTAATGTTAATAAATTATAAGATACTCAAAAGTGTTACAAACACACTTTTGCGAATAAATCTTAAGATCATCAGTAGCATCATGAACAATCTTTCCTGAATAATTCTTATTATGCCACTGGTTAAATTTTGTTCTGGCAAAGTGGTTTATACCAAGAAACCGACTTTCAATTCTCTTGGTGGACAGAGCATAGCCAGCTCTTCGTGTAGCTGTGAGATTAAATACAAATATCGTTAAATTTTGTTCACCTAGAACAACTAACTTATAATATTTATAATTTTAAGTTTGTAATCATATTTTATGTGTAACTATCAGTTTTGTTAAAATGTAGTTATTGGGAATAAGAGAATAATACTGCGTTGAGACTTGGCAAATAAGTTTCATAAGACATACAATAAAATATAAATCGCTACCAGGTTCGCTAATTACAGTCTTTTTAATTAGATTTACAAATGACAAAGTGAACAACATCAATGATAGCTTGCATATTTAAGATAATTGCTCTAAACTTTTCTTCATGGAAAAGCAAAAACAAAACATAACTCTGACAGTTATAAATTAAATGTACTCACGTTTCTGAAACGTTTTGATATTTAAATTTACTTTTTCACTGATTAGTAAATTTAATCATGTCAAGTTCTTTAAGTAGTTGAACAGTAATGTTTAAACTCAGAGTAAGATTAACATGGGGTAGCTTATAGCTGAAACATTTTTGTCTGATCATTTAACTTTCACCTTTTCTTCATAAAAGTAGATATTTGAATACAAATAATTAATATGGAGTACGCATAAATCAACTGCCTGATGGATGGTTTTCATAAATATGTAGTCGGAATCTGAATCGAAGTTTCAAATGCATGCATGTTATATAGAATTTACAATGAACAAAATTTTTGTGTCAGTATATACAAATCTTGAATTTTTCGTACTTTTCCAAAGTTAATAATGAGTTACTTTATCCCGAATAGACATATCTATATATATTCAGTTTCATTAAATTTCCACCTGATTAATATTAACAGTTACAATTTAAGTTCCGTAATTTACTCACAGATGACGTGTTAGGTTGTGACCTTGTAACAGGGCAAAGCACAAGGTATGTCTGAGTAGGTTGTCACGTGGTATACATAACAGTGCTTGTACACGTATGTTGTAGTTCGTTTATATTAATTATTTTTCCGTTCTGTAAAGTTTTCGTGTATTTTCACTTTGAATAATTGATTTGTAAGGTAATTGTTATTTTAGTTTTTATAGAATTCTGTTTTACTAAATATATTAATTTAAACATATTATTTTACTCCATAATATATTCGTATTTAAATTTTGCTAACATTTAACCCATACTTTCACCAGCCATTGCGCCTAGCGTTACATGCTTTTTGTACTGGTCTTGGTGACAGTTTAAATTTAATGTCTGAAAAATATTTGTTTTGTTTTGGACTTTACTATTGTGTCCACATATTGTAAATTACTGCAGACTAACACTAATTAATTTGACCGTCATTGTTGGTTTGTGATATAACTGTGTAACTTATACCAAAAATATAATATCTTCACCTGTTTTGTTATATGACGTAAATACATGTTGGTATTGGATGATTAATATAGGAGGAATTTATTACTTTTTAGTGACTGGTAAATAACGTAAATATATTATTGTATTGGATGATAGTTTTGTGTGTACGCGGTTGTGTCTAAAAATGACTGGTATGCCCCCGGCTAGTACAGCGGTATGTCTACGGATTTACAATGCTAAAATCAGGGGTTCGATTCCTCTCGGTGGGCTCAGCAGATAGCCCCATGTGGCTTTGCTATAAAAAAAACACGACTGGTATGTGACCTTCCAATATGGCGGTACTGGTTAATGTGTATTGCCAACTTTTATATATTCATGGATGAATTTTAAATTTCTTAGTTTGTTAAATAATTATAAAACTGTTGCAATTATTAGTCCAACTGTGAGATTACTTATTGCATTATTCTACAAATAATCATTACAGTGTCAGTGGGTTGTACTCAAAATGTACGGTTTCAGTATCGTTGTTCCCTGTTGCATAGCAGTGTGTCTTTAGACTTAGACCGCTGAAAACTGGGTTTCGATACCTGTAGTAGACAGAGCACAAATAACACTTTGTGTACCTTGTGCATAGTCACAAACAGACAGCAGACAGTATTGTTATCAATTTAATACATATATTTATGTCACAGAATCATTTTCCGAGGTAGTCCAAAATAATGTATTGGTTTCTTTTGCAACTGTTGAACAAAATTGTAGAAACTACATTTACTCCTGCTCTCCCCACAAAATAATCGATTACGTTTCTATTCTGATGAATTTTAAATTTAACAAGTTTTTCTCTTGTGTAGTTAAAAGCATAGTTTATTGTTTTGTTTTTTATAAGACCTGACTATTTTCATTTTATCCTCAGGTTTCATGATGACCGAAGAAGGTCGAAACGTTGTTCGCTCCTCTACTTAAAAGTTTTCTCAACCCAAACGAGCCGTTTTTTACATATATAAGCGCTATTCGTTACTAACTTCATCCCATGATAACAACGCACTTTTATAGTCTATAATCTATATAATAAATGGTTTTTCACGCTATGCTCCGCGGAGCCTTGGGTTCCGTCACAGTTATCTGGATCTCCGCTAGGAAATTCCAGAACACTAATATATTTTCCTAAAACTATAAAATTGATTCAGAATACGCTGTACAAAAAAGTAAAAAATAAAACATATCGTTTATTGTAACATGTTTATTGGGGCCTTTTAATATTTTATTCTGTCTAACGCCAGATGATTTTATTTAGCTTAGGAGTTCTCGAAGTGAAAGTGTTAATACAATTTCAATTAACTTCGACAGTGGAACCATTGGTTGAAAGTAGATATGGCTCCATCTCAAGATCGCATGCGTCATTGGAGATGCAAGATTGCCTAGTAATTTTCGTATGAAACATCGGTCAACCCTGGATAGTGATGCCAAATCTGGATTAGCGGCTAAACCTCGAACGATATGAAACATGACGTCATAGCTAAAACTTGTCCATATTTGAAATATTGTGACGGAATTAGATGCAGTATCAATTGTTTCAATTTCAACGTATCTTTATATTATAAGAAGTATAATTATATTTATGACAATTATAATTAGTAATTGTTAGGTTAAGTTAAAACCGTTGTACTTAAATTAGACAAACTTGGTCATACCACTGTAAGCTTCGTGCCCTTATGGTTATGGTTACGGTGTAATTCGTTGGTAAGGCACTGGGCTTGTAGTCTTACACGAGGCTACACAGATACCCGTAGGTTGCAAATTCCTATTACACCAAATATGCTTGCACCTTGTAATCCGAGGGACGCGGGTTCAAGTTCCTATTACACCAAATATGCTTGCCGTTAGCAGCAGGGGCGTTATGTGACAGTCAATCCCATTAATCATTGGTAAAGGAGTAGACCAAGAGTGAGTGGTGACTAGCTGCCTTCCCTCTAGTCTTACACTGCTAAACTAGGGAAGGCTAGTGCAGATACCCCTCGTGTAACTTTGCGCGAAATTCAAAACAATTAAAACAAAGAAACAAATGATCTCTGTGATGTCATGTTTCCTTTTATTTCATTTCGTTGGATATATTGACGCATGTCAGATCTAGCTAAATATTTTGTTATTTGGCTTGAAATTTTCTCTTAAAACAAAAAAAAAATGTAAAAATAATAGCTTACTCTTTCCCTTTAGAAAAATATATTATTCTAGAGGCCTAGCCTTCTCTCACAAATATTTTTTTCAGACTTCGTTATGTCAACACTGATGATGAATAAATCATGATGATAAAACTCAAGTGTTTGAACGCGTTTTCATTTATAAGCTATTTTGTGTTCTTGAAAATACTTTAGAAGTGCCAAAGATATAAGAATACGTTTTTTGAACAAATTAATAACTAATTGTCACCCTTATAATGGATAAGTGGCTGAATATCGGTAATAAATCTAATACAAGTAAAAATCTTCCTAGGTCTAGGCCTAATATGAATTCATTGGCGTTATCGTTGTGTACAAAACTTTAACGCAGAATGATGCAAGGAGTAGTGAAACAAGAAAGAAAAGAAAGTGTGCAGCGTTGTCCTGCTGAAAGATCCAGTCATTTCCACACAGGCAAAGGCCTTCAGTCAATAAGAATGCTCTCTCAAACATGCCAATATAGTTAGACGCCCCTGTATAACCTGATGCTCCATTGTTCCATGGAAGGAGAAAGCACCCCAGATCATGATGGAACATCCTCCACTGTGTCGCATAGAAAATGTTTCCGTTGGAATATCCTTATCGTGCCAGTAACGTTGGAAGCCATCTGGACCATTCAGATTAAAATTTTCCTCATCAGAGAGCAAAGCCTTTTTCCACTTTTCTACGTCTCATGTTTGGTGAATCTCAGCAAAGTTTAACCGAGCTGTTTCGTGGTGTGGAAGGAGGCGTGGCGTCTGAAGACGTTTACGGTTTTTTAAAGCCTTTCTCTCGCAGATGACGTCTTATTGTTGTTGAGCTGCATTCTGCGTCCGTAAGGGCTTTAATCTGGTTCGATGTTCGGCTGGTGTCTTGCCGAAAAACCTGTCGAATCCTCCTGCTCAATGCCGATGAAATTTTCCTGGGGCCGACCACTTAAAATTCTCGTTCCGTGTCCCTCAGGGTTTTTTAAGCAATTTGCAACAGTAGTTTTACTACGCCCAATCTCACCAGCGATGGCATGTTGGTAGAGAGACCTTGCTTTTGCAGCTGGCCATTTCTGCCACGTTTAAACTCTGTCAACTTTTCAGCCTTTGCCATGTTCTTACCCAATGTAACACAGGAGATATCAGTGGGAGATATTGATAATGCTACTGCTTGAACATAAATGACTAAATTTCGTTATGTGCTTACCGATTAACGCTTAGTTTCAGTGTGGTCATAAACTTTTTGACCAGCTAGTGTTTAGGCTAATTTCATAGTGTTCACATTTTCCCTATTAAATGCTAAAAAGGTTGTTTATTTTTATTTTCCCTTTTCTTATTTTCATCTTTCGTAGCTCTACTCAAATAACTGGTTGAATCTAAAAACGCAAAATGCATATTTTTTATGTTCATTGGCCTTACGATTTTGGCCATTAGTGTAATTGATTTACAACAATTGGTGGTACTTCCATCCTCATTCAGAAAAATTACTGGGGATTCAAAATCCCTATGTTGACTCAACAACTACCAACGATTTGCCTTTGAAAGAGAAAGAACAGCTGATAGATATTTCAACTGATTAAACCCTAAAAACAAAATTTCAACACGAAGAAATTACACAATTTTGGATTCAAATGGCCATGGAATGCCCTAAAATAAGTAACAGAGCTTTGAAAATTTTGATGCGTTTTCCAACAACGTATCCTTGTGAGCAAACATTTTCACTGTATACAGCTACAAAGACCAAATTTAGAAATACGCTAAATATTGAAAGTAATTTGCGCTTACAGGTAACAACCGTACTTCCAAATATTGAACTACTTTGTGAACAAAAGCAAGCCCATCCGACCCACTAATAAATAAATAAGTACACTGAACTTTTACTGATATAATTTTTGCAAGCAGAAATTTTTAAACAGATATTTTAGTGTAATTTTTTATTAAGGCTCCGAAATAATTATCTTCTTTCTGATGTGAAGCTCCGCAGATCTAAAAAGTTTGGGAACCCCTGATCAATACAACAAATCTTTGTCCTTACAAAGTACGTGTGATTAGATAATTTACGAGAACTGATGTGGCTTCTCATCAAGTTGTCGACATCGAAGTAGTGGGTAAGTATACACATGAGAATTATATGTGAATAATATAAAGATATATATTCTTTAAAATGTGATACACTAAACCAAGTAAACGTTTTTTAAAACGTGTTGTTTTTGTTGGGATTTTTTGCTGAAGTACCAAGATTTGAAAAACAAATTCAGACAAAGCGGTAAAATACAAATTCAAAAAATTGCTTGGTTTTTAAAAGGCTTAACTTCAATTAAATCTGATATTAAATACTAACCAGGAAAGGTTTTATGTCAGACAAGAAAAAAAATTATGAAAATTAGTGTCGGTGCTCAAGATGGAAAGTTGTGTTTTGTTCTTTATAGCACGAAAGAAATTACATGAAGCTTGTTTCATTGGTGCTGAAAAAACTTGTGTCGATGTGATGAAAAACAAGAACTGTTTACATAAAATGTTAAGCCTAGAAAGTGTTGATACATTTCAAGAACAAACTGAAAAATAACTACCAATAAAAAGTTTTCGTTCTTAAAACTGATAAACATGTTTCTTCGCAAAGACATTTTGGAGTTCAAAGTTTTGTTTACTTTAATCGATTTCCCAATGTTTTATCAATCACTTCTTTGTGTCTCTAAATACACTGGTTAACGTGCTTACAGCTGTAATTGTTTAGTTGTATGTAACAGTTTCACACCACTTGCACCTTGAAGACAGAAATCGTTATACCCAATTAAAATTAATAAATTTATCATTCTGATGTAGAGATTACAATATTTCGGGGCTGAAAACAATAATTATAAATTCATTCCACATGATAGAATTAAAATAGAAACATGACAAAGAAGTTTAGACATTATTGAATAAAAGAAAAAAACAGTTTGAACTTTTGGGCAACTGTATTTGTTAAAATCATAGACATACACGTTCACAATTATTACTGACAATCCGTAAATAAATCGTGCCCACTGCTTGTTGTTGCTGGTCATTTATATTCTTGTACAATAAAACCTGTACAACCCGGAAATATCAAAATTTTGAATCATTATCTCAAGATTTCTCTTATAAAATGCCCTCTACATGACGGAACCTGCGTAACGCGAACGGAAGACTATCTTTCACTTACATCATCTATCAACAAGTACGATTAGAACCCGAGAAAGGCTGAAAAATGTTTTTGATTGAATATTATTATTTTTTAAATATTAAAAAAAATTTTGTTTAATGAATAATTTTTAAATATTAATAAATTCTCGGACATTTTGTAAGTATTGGTTAAATATATTCTCTTTATTTTTCTGCCGTCATTATTTTTGCAGTTAAATTAGATTCAGGATGTATGGAAATATATTTGTCTTTTAAGTGCAAAATTCAACTCAATAAATAATTCTCACGAAAAAATAAATTATTATCTTTCCTAATTTTAAAATTTAGGGAAAAACATACCATGGTTAATAAGTAAAAGTAAAAATCCGCGCTATTTCTAAATCTTTAGTATAATATTCTACAAAGTAAAAAAATTTCTTCTATGAACTTCTTTCCACGTGGTAAATAAAAACATCCTTTCTGTTAATTAGAACGATTGATTATAAAAGTGTAATTTTCCTTTTGTTCTTCTCCAGCACTACAGTTTACTCTTTAGTAGTCTTACGAGTACGTTTGACCACTGTGTCTGTCTTTGGCAAGTTTGGTTTAGGCGTTCGACACATGATTCCAGGGTCGCGGGTTCGAATCCCCGTCGCACCAAACAAATTCGCCCTTTCAGCCGTGGTGGCGTTATAATGGTCAACTCCACTATTCTTTAGTAAAAGAGTAGCCCAAGAGTTGGCAGTGAATGGTGATGACTGGCTGTCTTCCGTCTAGTTTTACACTACAAAATTAAGGATGGCTAGCGCAGATAGCCCTCGTGTAGCTTTGAGCGAAATTCAAAACAACCAAACGAAGTGTCTACTCCTCTCTTCTGGTAACTCATTGATAATATAGAGGATTTATATTGCTAAAATTGGAGGTTCGATACCGTTAATAACATATAGCCCATTGTGTAGCTTTACTGTTAAATTCACCCTCTCTGCACCCCAGTGGCAACAGCGATATGTCTTCAGACTTGCAACGCTATGAACCGGTTTCAATATCCGTGGTGCGAAGAGCAAAGACAGCCCATTGTGTAGCTTTGCATTTAATAATAAATTAGTTAAAAAGTATTATATTCCTGACTACTCCATTAACATTAGATGTAACTGACGTTCTAGTCATGTTTATTTGTTGATGGGTAGGAAAGCTCTAGAGAAAACACAACACGAAGTTATAACAATAGATGTACACGTAAGGCAAGTTTAATTAAATATATATATTTACATTTTCACGTCCCGAAAAATTACAATATGATGGCCTGTATTATGAGTTCTTACTTCAGCTAATAAGCAAATCTCACAGTAAACATCGGTACTATAATAAAATATGGGAAATTGTTGACTTCCATGTTCTGGATGAGAATGTGAATGTGTCTATGTGACTGATTACACGTCAGGTAAGTGTGTGCGTGATTAATTTTGGCATGCGGGCAGGTCAAACTGCACGTCATGACGTTTTAGTGAGTTACATAATAGATAATAAATAAAATTGTAAAATTATATAATTTTAAAGTTCTTCATTTATTTTTAAGAAATATTTTAAAATAATTTCAAATTCCCCTATAGGGAAAATTTGGATATTTGTTTTTGAGCAGACTCCCCCTTCTGTTCTTTTTTTTCCATCTCCAGAAATTTACGAAATATAACATAAAGTATTCTTTGTAATATCATCATCTGTATTCTGAAGCTATATTTTATATTATTCAGTCATGAGGGGCTAAATAGCAATCAATGAAAATTCAGAAACCACTTTCCACGCCTATCTCTACCATGCTCTAATTTATAATTTGCTAATAGATTTTTACGATACCAACTGTAATTAAATGTATAACCAATGAAAAGTCAAGATTTCAACTGATTCATTGCCATAGTCGTCATACCACCTGGGTTAACAGATAATTTACAACTTGGTTTGACGTGATAAAAAAAAAAATTCCCAGCAGCACCCACTGGGAAGAATAGTTGAATTTGTAACTGCTCCAGTATCGTAGTTGGAGATGCTCGAGTACCTCCAAAGGCAATTTAATATCACCGGTACCTGTTACAGACAGTAAATGTAACGACGTTTATTCGCCCTCATGTTGAATGAAGACGCTTGACATGTTCATTTTTTATCTATATATCCGAAAATAGATCTTTCTCCTACAATGGAACATGTTCGGAAAGAAAACAATGATTTGCCAGAAACCCGACAAAAAGATTTCAAAGAATTCCAAGAAGGCCAAAACAAAAGAATATAACGGTTAATATATTTCGCATATACATTTCCAGCAGCACATGAGACTTATGGCGTCATTTGTAAAAGGTCTATAGCTGAATTAAATAGAATATTGAACTTGCTTCAACAATCTTCAAAAGAATAGCGTGCTCTTCATGATGTATGACAGGAAAAAGTAGCCGATAATCTTAATACTGTAAAGAGTTTCGACTCAATAAGCAAAAACGGGTAATACATAGATAATACCGGTCACAATGTTCACCAAAAAATAGTACGTTGTGATCGATCTTCACACATGATAATCGACAACCAAATAAAAAATAAGAAAATAATTGTTCAGGTCTAAGAAAACAAAGAGCGCTTTTCGTATAAATGAAAGTGGTACAGCAAGTATAAGTAATAATGAAATAGCTGTGCATGTACAAATGATAATGAAATAGTCATGTACGTGGAAACAGTTTGTTTGTTTGTTTGTTTTTAGAATTTCGCGTAAAGCTACTTGATGGCTATCTGCGCTAGCCGTCCCTAATTTAGCAGTGTAAGATTAGAGGAAAGGCACGTAGTCATCACCACCCACCGCCAACTCTTGGGATACTTTTTTACAAACGAATAGTGGGATTGATCGTCTCATTACAACGCCCCCGTGGCTGAAGGAAGAGCATGTTTGGTGTACGGGGATTCGAACCTGCGAACCTGAGCTTACGAGTCGAGTGCCTTAACCCACCTGGTCATGCTGACCCGTTGACGTTGATGGAGACGTATTTATTGAAATATGGAAATATGTAAAGTTTGGAACTAATACAAATACACAGAACTCCTCTGAAGAGTCCTTAGAATATCTTCTCAGCTAGTGTCAGAGCAAGCTCGGCAAAACAAACCTGTTTAAATAGTGCCAGTCACGAAAAGAGTTGATTGAAGCAACAACAATGATCCAAATATTTTATATGAATCAGACAATTAATTTTAAAAACACCTTTTTCACGTCTATAAATACAACTTTGTAAATCATACTTATGCAGTTGTGTATTACAGTTTTAAACTGTTTCTCTCCTTTAAACAAAATCTACTAAGCTCATTTATCGTTAATACATTTCCAGTCACGCTTATACACTCGTGCACCAGGTTTTTCACATTTTCAGCGCTCTTTGCACTAGTAAGTTTACACTAAGAGTATTTCTGTAACCTCAGAATATTGGGTTGAACAAACAAAATATTCTCAATGAAAATGTACATTCTGGCCAATCACCGATAACGTTAACTGTTATTGGACACTAACATTGGCGTGATAACAACATACTCTTAGTAATGTAACATCAGCTTATTTGTCTCTAAACCGAACGATAAATCTGTTTCATTACGTAGTGATTCGAGACTTCAGCAGAACTGATGATTTCTATTCCAGTTGTCGACATCGAAGCTGTGGGTAAGTCCGTGAACTTGAAAATTACAATAAATATAAAATAAGCTTTACACATGATGAAAATAGAAGAATATGTGTTTTTAAAATGTCGTACAACAAAGTATCAGACCGTAAAGAAATTAGACATTTCTAAAATCGTGTTTTTTGCTGAAATATCTCAAGTAAGAAATAAAACCTAAACAATGTAGGACAATACAAATTGTGTCATAAGAACTACTTGGTTTCTGATAGGCTTAACTTCAAATAAATCTGATGTCTGGTGTGTCTTTTCATTGAAAAAAAAATTATGTAAATCATTCCTGGTGCTCAAGATGGAAGATTGTGTTTCTGAACTTAATAGAACGAAAAAATATTACATGAAGCTTGTTTCATTGGTGCTGAAGAAAACTTGTGTCGATATAATGAAAAACAAGAACTGTTTACATTAAATGTTAAGCCTAGAAAGTGTTGATACATTTCAAGAACAAACTGAAAAATAACTACTAACAAAAAGTTCGCGTTCTTAAAACTGAAAAAGATGTTTCTTCGCAAAGACATTTTGAGTTCAAAGTTTTGTTTACTTTAATCGATTTCCCAATGTTTTATCAATCACTTCTTTGTGTCTCTAAATACACTGGTTAACGTGCTTACAGCTGTACTTGTTCAGTTACACTATTTCCACCTTGAAGACAAAAAATCGTTATGCTCCAATAAAAGCTAATAAATTTATCATTCTGATATAGAGATTACAATATTTCGGGGCTGAAAACAACAACAATTATAAATTCATTCCGCATGATAAACTTAAAATAGAAACATGTCAAAGAAGTTTAGACATTATTGAATAAAAGAAAAAACATCAATTTGTGGAAACTGTACGTGTTAAAATCGTAAACAATTATTACTGACAACCCGTAAGGAAATCGTGCCCAGTGCTTATTGTTGCTGGTCATCTGTATTCTTATATTTCCTTAGTGTTTCTCATCTGAGATTCGTAAAACATGTTCGCTGACATCCACTTTGTCACACTCAAAAATTAAAATCACTCAAAAATAACGCTCACATAAATACGTGAATTATATTATTTAATATTTCCAAATCTGATTTCACTGCACTTCAATGAGTCATCGGAAAGGCTTGTAGCGCTAAAACCCTTGACGAACACAACACAAATAGCCAACTATGTAGCTTAGAATTATGTAACATGTTGTATTTTTATTCTATAATTTTATCGTCAAAACTACAGCTACTCATTTGGTTATCTGTTCTGTACCCACTATGGAAAGTCAAACTCTGTATGTCAAGTTTATAAACATTTTAAACTTGATGTTTAGTCAGCTTCGAGCATGTTATTGTAAACTAGCCAAGACATAATTTACAGGACCGATGTAATACAAAGTTAAACAACTATTATTTCCACTATGTCTGTCAAATCCACTATAACACATTTTTCACTAATTTAACTAATATATGAATGGTAATTGGTAGGCTTACTAATTGTAAATCGAAATCAGATTTGACATCTATATAATACTGTTTCGTGAAGTACTCGGGTCTTTGAATGATTTGGTGAAAAGTACTAACTTTTCTCTGTGCGGGAAACGTGATGGTCAGGTGGTCGGGGTTCGATACTCAACAACAAAAATTCACCCGTTCACTCGTGTGAGCGTCATTAAGCCACTCTCAATCCCACCATTTGTTGGTAAAGGAGTAGCCCAAGAGTTTGCAGTAGGTGGTCATGACTAGCTGTCTTCCCTCTTGTCTTTCACTTCTAAAGTAAGGACGACTAGCCCAGACAGTCCTCGGGTAGTTTTGCGAGAATTAAAAATTATATCTAGACGCTGCAATATTTCAAAGTTGAGTACAGCAGTTTAAAAGTATGGATTACATAAAACATACAAATGCGCTGGAAGATATTTTATAAATGACTATTCTTCGTTTGTTTAATTTAACGAAAAGTTACTTGAGTCCTATATGCTCTAGAAATTCTAAATTTGAAGTAATATACTAGAGGAAAAACAACTGTAAATGCCACCCACCACTAGCTCTTGAACTACTCTGGAGTTTATTTTCAGTGAGTACAAACCCCAGACGTTATGGCCATTTACTCTCTCATTCGTCAACATGAGTTTACAGATATCACCAAATCGGTTCATTTAACCAATACTGCTTTTCTTGTGTCCCAGCTGTACTGATGAGTTCCGTATTGAGCGAAATGTGTCGGCGTTAATGGGCATTGGAAATATATCTTTATTGGAATAATTTTATTCGCTCTTTTACTCCTTAAATCGATAAGTGCCTCAGCAAAGAATCCAGTGTTAAATATATGATAAAAGTAACACTATCTTGTAACAAGTATAATTTTGCTTCTCTAACTTCGAAAATGCGTTCACACCGACCCAGTTGCTGTAATTAAACATATTGTTTTTTTACAGGGTTGAAACAATCTGGTCAGCCGAGTAATGAAGCATTCCGTAAAGTGGCGTCAGAAATTCACCAAGCTTTCTCACAAATTGGTTTTGTTTACCTTGTAAACCATGGGATATCACAAGAACTAGTATGTCGTGCTCTTTTAATTACTTGTTTTCTCCAATTTTCATTTTGTTAAGATTGAGATAGGAAGTTTACAAAAAACGACAGAACAACATGTAGTTGTATATATCTTTTCTGTTTTCTAGTTTTCCGCCATTTTCCAGAAGTCCAGAAAGTTTTTTCTACTTCCTCTTGAAGTAAAAGAAAAATACAAAAGACTTCCAAATCATTACGATGGCTACCTTAGTTCAGATAAAGAAATGTAGGTAGAAGATTAAAACATAGAAAATATCCTTGTAGTTAATGTAAATTTATTTTGTTATTTTCCCCCAATATATTTCATAAAATCACAATAAAAATTTTAACAATAATCATTTTTGTTTATAAAGATTTATCTTGGTAAGTGAAGAAGTGGAACTCCTGATAAATGAAAGTCTATCTTACAAAAGTTCATCAGATATTCCTTAGTGCTGATTTATCTACTTTTTGATTTCATCTATTTAGATCAATGTTCTTAAACAATCGCGACGCAATATAATCATTTCTGTACTACTACCCCTTCGTTAGAAAGAAGCCAAAAAATCAAACCGTTCAAATAGTATGGAACTAGATCCTGGTTCTCTGATCCTCCCGACCCAGCATGGCAAGGTGGTTAAGGCACTCGACTCGTAATCTGAGGGTCGTGGGATTGAATCCCTGTCACACCACACATGCTCGCCCTTTCAGCCGTGGGGTGATATTATGTGTCGGTCAATCCCACTATTCGTTGGTAAGAGTAGCCCAAAAGTTGGCGGTGGGTGGTGATGACTAGCTGCCATCCCTATAGTTTTACACTGCTAAATTAGGGAGGGCTAGCTTAGATTGCCCTTGTGTACCTTTGCGCGAAATTCAAAACCAAATTATTCCTACCAATATTATTAATACATAAAAATGACAACCACAGATTGAAATGAATGGAGCACTCTTTCAGATTGCTACATCTGCAAAATGTTTAGGATTTACATTTGACTCAAAACTAACGTGGGTAAACCACAGAAGTGACATAAGAACAAAAATTTGGCGAAGAACAAACTATGCTAGAAAACTAACTGGTAAAACCAGTGTAGCAACAGCAGATAACATCATAAAAATATATAAAACGTACATTAGTCCTGTCAATAATTATGCAGCCCCTGCATGGATAAATGTAAGTAAAAAAAACTACTTCAAACAAAACAACAAACAATACAAAATACATTACTTACAACAGCTTATAAAGTACTCAGAACAACATTATCAGAATTCATGTATAAATACGCGCACATAGCAAATAGACTCCTACATAGTACAATGAATTATTTTGACAGAAATTGGAGAAAAAATGAACTAGTAAGCGAACTACACAGGAAGTGTATACATGATGAGGATAGACCTAAACACCTTTTCCCAGTGAATATATATTTTCTAAATAAAGAGAAAAGGTAATCTATAAACTAAACTACACATTAGTTTATTGGTTAATTACTAAACTTTGAAAGAGTTTTTTAATGTAAATCTTTTATAGTTAATACCTATGTAGTGAAAGTGCAAATAATCATGGAACTATAAAGAAAAATGATTTTGCACCAAGTGTATGTGTAGATAGTGCATGGACATTGCCCTGAATGGGGGCTGAGTTGGTACGGGTTACGGTAGCCCTCGTGTGCAGTGTATAAATACACTTGACAATTGTAAAAACAAATATAAGGGAAGTAGGAGAGGTCGACGAAACATGACCCTCCTGGGTATATAAACATCAATACCCAAATACCTATGAGAGAGAGAGAGAAAATATCACTAACAACAAATGTCCTCTGTTGGTTGTTAGCAAAACTCTACTTATTTTAAACATTCCACAGTTGTTAAAAAACATCAACCACCCACTACGCTCAAATAGATATTTTGATAACGGAAAGAATAAAAACGATAAAAGAAAGTGACGAAGATACAAAATAGGTTATTTGAATTAGTTATTAAAATAAATATTTTTATATTCATTTCTATTGTACCTGGTCTCTAAAGTATAATAACAGATACCAAATATTTTTCTAATATTTTCATTTGTTGGAAAGCATGCTTCCAAAACGTACACACACACACAGTTTCTACACTGTCTGTGTATTTGGTTCTTATTCGCCCTGTTTTGATAAGGCTACTATTTGTATTAAGTATACTGAGCAGTGTATATTATAGTGTTGTGTACCTTGTCCTCTAGACTGCGATTCTTCTCCCTAAATAATTACGTGAAACAGTTATATTCACTTTCATAGAAAATGTACGTCTTGGTACAAAGTTCCTCCAACCTCAGTTTCTTTTTCACCTTCGACACTTTTACATGTTACCTTTTGAGTCCATTACAATAAAAGTGATCGACTTTCACTATCACCTCGTACATTGAAGTATATTTACCAAGAATAACAAACTTCGCCCTTCACAAACACTCATCTTTTGTACCAATTCTGATTATACATAAACACAGGAGCGAAACAAGACCACTTCTTCACCTTGGTTGTGTATGGAGATTCATAGAACTTCTATTTATATTTACAAAACAAATTTACCAATTATTACCTCTGTTTAATTAACCAAGTAACTAAATGTCTCCTGACTCCTAAAAGTTAACAACCTCTGTGTTTCTTTCATCATTTAGTCTCCAAACGGGAATTCAAAAAGAAATAAAAGAAACTTATGGAATAGTGAACAGTGAATGTATCTTTCCATCTGACCAAGATACTCCCGGATTCAAAGAAACTTGTCTTGACTTCCTCGAGGCGTGCGTGAACCTGTGTCGCCGTTTTTTGGTGGTTCTTGCTTTATCTTTAGGTAACATTTTGACTTCCATTTAGAGATGAGAATTATTTGTCAGTAGTATTTCTCCGATTATTTAACTAATATTACTAGGATAATGTCTGGTACAATATCATGTGTAAACAGATTTAACACATATTAGTACAGTTTGTTGATTTAGATGTTTGTCTCATCCCCACCCTCACCTGAAAATATTTCTTGGGCTCCCGTTTCTGTTAATTCAACAACTTTAGATCACGTATTGTTTACAATATGTATTAATTTGTACATAATCAATTTATTGTTATAACATTACCAATTTAAAACAATATGAATTCTCAACAATATAGAAATCATTTTTTCACACTGACTTACAGATTAGTAATGGTATAGATAGGCTGTAAATGTTGTGTTCAGTGGAAGAACAATATTTTTACATACCCTTGTTTGTTTCTCTTCATTTTATGTTTTTGTTTCTTGAATGTTCTCTTCCTATGAAGTATTTTAGATTTATTAGAATTATGGTATTAAAAGAAAAAGACTCACTTGCTATAAATTAAAATTATAGATTAAATTCATTATCTCGGTGTAATAAGTGTGTTTAATTTTCCTTTATAACTGAATGTTTTTTGCTGCCCAGACCTCGCAGAAGACTTTTTCTTGAAGAGACACCAAGAACTCACAAAGTGCAAAGAAAATGCATCAACATTAAAACTGCTGTACTACCCTCCTGTAACAGATGTGACTTGCCTTACAACGACTGTTCGTTGCGGTGAACATTCTGTCTTTGGAACGGTGACATTTTTGTTTCAAGATAATGTTGGTGGTCTGGAGGTAACGATAAAATTAATGTATGTAAATGAGTAAATTAAAAAAAAAATTTCATTACGAATTTCGAAAGTACATTAAACCGAAACGTCTACTGTTAACCTAAATAGTTTTAAAATAATTGGACATTAGAATCTTAATGTAACAGAATGTTTAGATAACTGTACAGTAATTACACAGTTTAGAAAGTTTGTTTAATGTTGTATAATATATAAAAAAATTATAAGTGCATGTAAAAAATAAATTTTGATGAAAGCTATAAAACTAAGTTATATTACATTAAACCAAATTACAAACATTAGTTTATGTTTACTATTCGAAAGTAAGTTATTATTTAATTATAAGGAATTAATTCGTTACGAATTGAACCATTAGAGGATAACAGTAGTTTTATAAAATGATTTTTTGGAATTTTGAATAACATACAGATGGTGGTGATCAAACCACCAAAAAAATTAAAACTTATATGGATGAAAATTCCAAAGAAACCCTACAATTGAAATTGGACAACGATTTACTAAAACGTTCTTTGTTTTATTTTTTTTTTTTACTGTTTGCAACATATGGATTTGGATAAGCCAATGGTACGTCTTCTTTTCTGTATACAGTTTCGGACCTTTGACGCAGCACTTTAACTGTTATCTTACCCTTCTCCCATTAGCAAAGATTGGACAACCTTGTCAACTCGTATTGACTACATGTTGAGTGATATTAAATCTAGAGTATATATAAATTATCTAGAAGCTTTGTTTCAAGATGTTTTATCACAAGTTTCAATACATTTTTTTAAATTTAAACAATCATAGTTTTTGATAAGTTATCCAACGATGTATGTTGTTTTTTAAATTGAGTGTTCAAACCCTTGCATCATACTTGAATGAGTCGATTAATTAGAGGAGACGTTGTTATCACGCAGAGGACGATTATCTTCCCAGCTAGTGTTTTTGTTTGTCGCAATTTTTGTTATAATTAATATTAAAATGATTAAGGTTTCACAGATTTAACCACACTTAAGGTTCCATCTGATTTGTACTTTAGTTTTCCTTGAGTATCAAATTTATTACTAACACACTTATTATTATTATTATTATTTAGTATACGTGTGTGAGTGTATCGTTTAGAAACAATTAAAAATCGCGTTATGTATATCGTATAATTTCACATGAAAGATTAGAGTTTATAAATCCTGAATTTTTATATTTCAGGTAAAAACAAAATCAGGAGAATGGATACCTGCTACGCCACTCGGGGGAGCCATTTTGGTGAACGTTGGAGATTTTTTGGAGATGTGGAGTGAAGGAGTATATTCAGCCACGGTTAGTGATAACTTGTGAATGGAACAACTTAGCTGCGCTATCTATTAATCGCAATTGTAGTTAAATCTGAGATTATATATTTGTAACATTCTCACTAATAAACAGTAATATATAGTACAATATCGTTCATATGAATGTTACACGTAATATTTTGTGTGTGTATTTGTGTACATAATTCTGTACACATTATTTTATTTACGTCTAAATATTTATTAGGAACATGTTACACTGAGTAACATCTATAATTATACATATTTTGTTTGTTTATCGTTAAACACAAAGGTACTCAATAGGCTCTCTGTGCTCTGCCCTCAGCTGTTATCCAAACTCGATTTGTAGCTTTATAAGTCCAGTGAGTTACCGGGATGCAATTTTACAGATAATCTGAGTAAATAGCTTTGTTCTATCGCGATTTAACTTTAACATAATGCAGGAGATTATCGGATTTAAATATAGATTTAAAACGTAAGCTATTAAATCAACTAAAATCACATTATATTATTTAACCCTAAAGTAAATATTTACTTTGTTGCTCATAAAATGGTATTCATAATCGTTATAACAAAATAAATAGAAAAAGCGCTTTGAAACCGTTATTTTTTATTTATTTCTAGATAAGTATGTACTAACCATTTAAATTTTATTGATTCATTAATTGATATAGTATTAATATTCTAATTGCATATCTATGGTTTACACTTTGTAGTCTCATCGAGTGCTGGTGCCGAAGGAGGAATCTAAAATGCAATGTTCAAGAAGTTCTGTGACCTACTTTGTTCATCCTGATAACATCGTTATGGTGGAACCTCTCAATGGATCCAACAGGTTTCCTAGAGTTAACGCGGCTGAATATCTCGTCAACAAATTTAAAAAAATACTTGAGTCGTTCTAGTGAAGCCTGGACGATCTGTTTTTAAAGTTTCATGCTTTTAATGTCAGTCAGAAAATTACTTAACGTTTCCCAAACAATACACCAAGTTCAGTCAGTCGGGTTGCATGTGTGCAACAAAGTTCTATTGGATTTTATTCGTTAGTTTATGTGTAGAACGTGGATGCGGGGTGTGACTTATCAAATTTATATACATAAAATGCATTACTTCCTTGAAGAAACGGTATATTTTCCATTAAGGTTACCTTCTATTGTATAGATAATTCTAGGGACTGGAAATAAATTTCCTCCATGATAACCTTCTAAGTAAATAACCTTTTCAAAATAAATACATTTTTAACTGGCAAGTCTTTGAAAGATTATTTTTGTTGTTCAGATGACCGTGTCAAGGAAACTAGTGGACCAATTGTGAAACAAAGTATATGGACCACCGGTATGTGAACCAATCAATTAATGAGGAGGTGTGTGTTGTAATCCATCTTTGTGGAAGACAACGTACACTTCCGTGTACTGTATGATAATGGTATCATGATAACTGTTGATAAATAAACAGACATCCAAGACTACATTCCAGCAGGATACTGCAGTTTATATTCTGCATGGTCAGGTTTCCATGTCAAGGTTCTCTTAACACCAAAAGTGACGTTTGATGCACTTGTTATATTGGCATTCAAAGAATTTTTACACATAGTTTATACGTGGATGTACACACAAATAGATTCACGAATAAATTTCTTGTAAACCATGAATAAGAAATTAGATGAATAAACTTCATATATTCAGAAGAAAATTAAAATTTTCTTTCGTTATGTACTGTTTATTGTTATTTATGTATTGCGATTATATTTGCTTAAATAAAAATTGAATGTGTACAACAGAGATCTAGTGCGTTTTTACTTACAAGTTTCTGTGTTGAACGTGGATACAAGGTGTGATTTATGATATTTACGTATAGTTTGTTATTCTCATGTATCTCGATTACATTATGTTATTTGCTTAAATAAAAGTGTATTTTACAAATAAAAACCAATAGATGTACTTTGTCTTTCATATCAAGACTTTAGCATCTATGACAATATTGATCATATTAAATAAGAGTTAGGTATAGTCTTGTGGCGTCCTTTCCATGAATGGTAAGTAGAGTCTTGTTCTATCCTTTCCAAAAAATCTCCGTCATGTCAAACATGCTGGCTCTTTCATCCGTGGGGTCGTTATAATGTGACGGTTAATTTCGTTATTCGTTGGTACAAGAGTAGCCCAAGAGTTGGCGGTGGGTGGTGATGACTAGCTGCTTTCACTCTAGACTTACACAAAGGTACCCAATAGGCGCTCTGTGCTCTGCCCGCAGCTGTTACCCAAACCCGATTTGTAGCTTTATAAGTCCAGTGATTTACCGTTGAGTTACCGGGAGGCAGTTTTACAGATAATCAGATAATTGGTTATCTGCGCCTGTGCTCTGCCCAAAATGAGTGTGTAAACCCGGTTTGTACCGTTGTAAGTCCGCAAATGTGCCGCTGTGCCACTGCAGGAGAGGAGTCATCTGTAAATGTAATTTATCGGAATTCTTTTTTTTTAACAAACTTCAGATAAAATTAAGAAAAACATTACAGAATGAAACATAAAGACTGAAAAATGTGTGTTTCTTTCTTTTAAAACACTAGTCTCTAAGATTATATATAAAAAATACATCAAAGTCATCAAGCTAGCCCAAATGAACAAGTCTTAAGTATAATATTCTACAAAGTAAACAAATTTATACTGTGAACTTTTTTCCACCTGGTAAATTAAAACATCCATTCTATGAATTAGAACGATTGATTATAAAAGTGTAATTTGCCTTTTGTTCTTCTCCAGCACTACAGTTTACTCTTTACCAGTCTTACGAGTACGTTTGACCACTCTGTCTGTTCTTGGCCAGATGGGTTAAGGCGTTCGACTCAGGGTCGCGGGTTCGAATCCCCATTGCACCAAACATGTTGGCCCTTTCAGCCTTGGGGGAGTTATAATGTGACGGTCAATCTCACTATTCTTTGGTAAAAGAGTAACCCAAGAGTTGGCGGTGGTCGGTGATGACTGCCTTCCCTCTAGTCTTACACTACAAAATTAAGGATGGCTAGCGCAGATAGCCCTTGTGTAGTTTTGCGCGAAATTCAAAAACAAGCAAACAAACTGTCTTCTCCTCTCTTCTGATAACTCAGTAATAATATAGAGGGTTCATATTGCTAAAATTCGGGGTTTGATACCGAAAATAACTCTCTGCACCCAGGTGGCAACAGCGATATGTCTTCCGATTTGCAACGCTATGAACAGGTTTTCGATATCCGTGGTGGGAAGAGCAAAGATAACCCATTGTGTAGCTTTGTGTTTAATAATAAACTAGGTAAAAAGTATTATATTACTGACTGCTCCATTAACATCAGATGTAACTGACGTTTTAGTCATGTTTATTTGTTGATGGGTAGGAAAGCTCGAGAGAAAACCCAACACGAAGTTATAATAATAGATGTACAAGTTTAATTAAATATATATGTTTAAATTTTCCCGTCCCGAAAAATTACAATATGATGGCCTGTAGTTATGAGTTATTACTTCAGCTAATAAGCAAATCTCACAGTAAACATCAGTACTATAATAAAATATGGGAAATTGTTGACTTCCATGTTCTGGATGAGAATGTGAATGTGTCTATGTGACTGATTATTCGTTAGGTAAGTGCGTGCGTGATTAACTTATATAATTTTAAAGTTCTTCATTTTATAAAATACAATTTCAAAACAATTTCAAATTCCCCTAGCGGGATAATTTGGATATTTGTTCTTGAGCATACTTCCCTGTGTTATTGTTTTTTTTTTGTTTTTTTTCATCTCTAGAAATTTATGAAATATAACATAACATATTCTTTGTAATTTCCTCATCTATATTCTGAAGCTATATTTTATATTATTCAGTCATGTGGGGCTAAAAAGCAATCAATGAAAATTCAAAAACCACTTTCCACGCCTATCTCTACCATGCTCTAATTGATAATTTGCTAATAGATTTTTACGATACTAACTTTAATTAAATGTATAACCAATGAAAAGTCAAGATTTCAACTGATTCATTGCCATAGTCGTCATACCATCCGAATTAACAGATAATTTATAATTTGGTTTGACGTGATAAAAAAAAATCCCAGAAGCACCCACTGGGAAGAATAGTTGAATTTGTAACTGCTCCAGTATCCAAACTGGAGATGCGAGTACCGCCACAAGCAATTTGGTACCGTAAATGTAACGACGTTTATTCACCTACATGTTAGACGCTTGACACGTTCCTGGGAAGTAACGATCATTTTTTTATCTATATATCCGAAAATAGATCTTTCTCCTACAATGGAACATGTTCGGAAAGAATATAATGATTTCCCAGAAACTAACCAAAAGATTTCGAAGAATTCCAAGAAGGCCAAAACAAAAGAATATAACGGTTTATATATTTCGCATATACATTTCAAGCAGCACATGAGACTTATGGCGTCATTTGTAAAAGGTGTATAGCTGAATTTAAATAGAATATTTAACTTACTTCAAAAACCTTTAAAAGAATAGCGTGCTGCCTGATGATGTATGATAGAAAAAAGCATCCACTAATCATAATACTATAAAGAGGTTCGACTCAAGAAAAAAAACGGGGAATACATAGATAATACCGGTCACAATGTTCACCGAAAAATAATCGAAAAACAAATAAAAAATAAGAAAATAATTATTCAGGTCTAAGAAAACAAAGAGCGCTTTACGTATAAATAAAAGTAGTACAGCAAGTATAAGTAATAATGAAATAGTTGTGTATGTACAAATGAGAATCAAATAGTCATGTACGTGTAAATAGAAACGACGGTGCATGTATCAATAACACTGGTTTACAAAAAAATATTTTTTGTCTGAGGCAAGAATGTGAATAGGTGTTTTTTACTAATTTGGGTGTGCTGAATTCAAATTTATAAACAGTTTTGCTCTATCACCTCTAGTTTTCTGGCTTTTAAATAGTCTCATTTTAGTATATACAGAGTATATAGTGCTTATTTCAACAGTTGCAGAAGCTTATTACAGATAAAACAGGATAGATAAAGAACATTGACGGAATAAATATACTTGGATGACACAATGTACACAATTCATAGTACCGCAGACAGTTAGAAGTGTGTTTTCTTAGATGATCTGGTGTATTTTGCCTCCGGGATGTCACGCAAGAGCATCCAGCAGAAGTCTCCCATCATGCTGGGGTTCCACTTGCCTTGGTAGTTGCTCTCCATCTTCGTAATGTCTTGGTGGAATCATTCTCCGTGCTCATCACTCACTGCTCCAAGGTTTGGAGGGAAGAAGTTGAGGTGGGAATGGAGAAAATGAATTTTGAGTGACAGTTGAAAGCCGCTTTCTTGCCATTAAACCAAGCACTTAGTCCATTGTAGCAGGGTTTACAACAGATGTGTGGAGCCCAAGATTTGTCCTGATCACCAATTTTACAGTCAAAATAATGAAAGTAGGCAGTTCTGAGGAGGGAAGTGATGGTTCGACGCTGTGCAACTGTCGTGAAGTCCCCACACACGTAGCGGAAAGAATTGGCCTTGTTGAGGCATCCTCGGTGTTTTGACGAGCTTGAAGCCATTGGAGAATCTGAAAAAAAAACAAAGTAAAATTAAATCATATGTAAGGCAATAATAATTATGTGCGTCGTTGGAAATTGTAATACAAATATACACCCAAAAGATTGTGTAACACAATTGTCGAGGGACACCAACCTCCTGCGCAGACTGCCAGTGCACTACTGGCTGTTGATTGAGACGTGTTGGCTACGCTTAACTGCCAAAATCCGTCTTGATATATAGCTATATATATATATATAATGTAATGCTATCACTTACATTTATTGCATAATAGCTAAAAAAGAAGACATAAGTCACACAATATTAGAAATTAACCCTGAATGCATATACGCCTGTATGTACAGTATGTGTACAAAATGTACAGTATGCATATCTAAAAAACTAGAGGTGATGAGTAAAAACGGATTTGAAATCTGAATTCAGCATCCCCAAATTAGGTTAAAACAGTTATTTTTGTGCTTGCCTCAATTTCTTTGTAAACCAGTGTAATCAAAGAAAACTGCGCGTGTAAATAATAAAATAGTCCTGTGTGTGTATGCGTATAATTAATCAAATAGCACTGCACGTACAAATAATACTGGTTATATTTCCGTAGGTTCCTATGAAATGTAATGTTTAAAGAGTAAATAAAAACAAAATTTAATGTTTTTTGAAGTTCATATGTTATACATTGTTGAAGTCTACAGATAGCGTAATTTTTTTGGTGATTCATGGCATTCGCAGTACAAAATGCAACATCAAACGTTCCCTTATGTAACGTCATTTTAGTGTTTAATCAATAATTGACAGACAACCTTTACTCTATAGCGATTTGATTTGTTTTGAATTTCAATTCAGAAGTTAATATTTCAAAAACACGCCCAAACATCGATGTTTATGTGTTTCGTGATGTATTGAATGAGATAATTATTTACCTTTCTTCTTTATTTACTATTATAAGTTTAAAATATTGTTTGTAAATAGTAATAACTCAAATATGTATAATGCATTATAACTCTTTTCGTACTTTGCCATTAACCAAAAAGCTGCACAATTAACTATCTCTGCTCTGCCCACCAAGGATATCGAAAAACGATTTCTAGCAATATAAGTCAGCATACATACTGCTGTATGAAATCTTACTTTAAAAATACTAGCACACTAAAACGAAACCAAAACTGGTCACTTTCTAAGGATTAAAAGTTAATTTTATATTATTGGATACGGTAACGTAAACGCACATGCACTTGTCGCTATAACTTTTATCATTAGCTGAAGTTCATCATAATAAAAAGAATACATAGATATAAATGTGTAATGTTATGCTATTTAGATTAAATATTTATGTTTTAGAGTTATAATTTGTCATTCTACAAAGAAAAAACGCAAAATTTGTATTTACTTCCTAATTGTTTATGGTGGTTACGAGATCGGTCAAATATATCGAGCATGTACAAAGATTTCGATTTGATTGTGAAAATACCACATAAAATAAAATGTTTTTCTTTAAAAGAAATTAAATAATTATCTGACGTTATAAAATTTCATATGTGAAATTTGAACATTTCCTCTTCGTTAGAAGTATTTTCAATCTTAAAATGAAAATTATTCTGCGTGTTGCCTGGTCAACATTTTGAAAAATTAAATTTAACTCTTACCACTTCATTTAAAAACCTGATTTTTTACGAAAATCCTTAATTTACTAATACCCTTCAAAATTTTGTAAACAAATAAATACATTATCAAAAATCATAATGTGATTACTTTCATGGATATCGTCATGCTTATCAATTTTATGGATTTCACCCAACCCGTAATAAGAGTTAATTAACTGAACAAACCTAACAAACAATAAACAGTAACGTAAATTCAACATTAAAACAAACGAAGAACAAACTCATCAATTGTGAATTTCTGTGCTGGAACTAACTGCACAAAGTTTTTCAGACAATAGCGAAAATAAACAGAAAAACAAAATTTCTTATCCCTCCACGTGTACAATACATGGTTTATAATAGCTTTCATTGTGTAGCACGTGTGTACTTAAAACACCTGTTCATTACCAGAACTTTACATGTTAAACTTTAAGCTCTGTGTTGTATCTCAAGTTTCGGTCTCTATAAATTTCCAGTTGTTAATAACGCACTTTGGCAACACTTTCTTTTAATGATAGTCCATCGAGTACGTTGACGCATGCGTAGCTTTCCTATAATCTATTTGACCCTTAAGTTATGAAGAACTTATAAAAGCGATTAATATCAATAAGTGAAAAAGAAGGTTTGACTTTTCACAATATATATTTAAATGACGTCAACATCAACAACCTCGTTCTAGTTTTCAGACACATTATTTTTACGATCAATTTTTCATATTTCAGACAACAATTATACCTTCAATACATAGTATCTTAATACGCAACATATAAATGAACTGTATAAGATAACTTGCTTGCACAAGAAGAAAATGAAAATTCAAAACAACATTTCTCAGATTATCAGTTTTCCTGCCATCTCGTGGGATTATTATTACTAAACTAGAATTTCTGAACATATTCTGAACCAAAAATATCTAATAATTACACTTAGAAAAGAGAACAAAATTCAAAGAAACTTCACTTTAAAACATTAGTGTTAAATAGAAACTTAGAATAGCAGCCAACAATAGAACTACAGTTGATGAAGGCATCTTGTATAACTGAGAAAATTCATATAATTTCTATGTTTACGACTGTTGGAGTTTGGACTGATGAATGAAAAATGAAAAAAATATGGTGAAACTATTTCCACCAAAACATCTAGAGTTCTTAATGTCTTATAACCTTCATTTTTAACATACCTTTTTACACTTTACAAGTAAGAAACGTTGATGTCTCGTTTTATTCATTTTACTTAAAATATAAAAGAGTGTCTATATAATGTAAAAATGTATACATTCCACACGAATCAAAGTGTGTGAACACAAATGAACATTGTTCTGATAAAAGTAA
This sequence comes from Tachypleus tridentatus, assembly GCF_004210375.1. Lineage (NCBI taxonomy): Eukaryota > Metazoa > Arthropoda > Merostomata > Xiphosura > Limulidae > Tachypleus > Tachypleus tridentatus. Next base: position 65,972,070 of record NC_134836.1, on the reverse strand, counting down.
TATAGTTATGATAATGACTTAGGTACATAACTCTAATTCGTGCACTGCTTAGCATTTGACAGTGTTTTTAACTTAATTGTGCCCACTCAAAGTGATCACAACAGCTTCATTTTAGTCGCAGGAAAGACGTTTACCTAGCATATGGCCCCATACCCCCAGATCCCGAGTACAATGAACCATAACCTTTAAAGATCGAAACATTTTCTTACTTGTTTTGCATGTTAAATAAAAAATAATGTCCGTATCAGCTGTATGTAATTGTATATATTTATTTCGCTTTGGTTCCCTGTAGTTACGCAACAAGTATTTTTGTAAATGTAATCGTCCTTGGAATAAAATTTTATAAATAGTCGAGTTAAATTGAAGCCGACAGTTTTCGAAGCTTGATTAGTTTTAGTGACAGAGGAGGGTTTTGTTTACTTAAGGTCGTGCTGGATGATGACCTTTTGGTAAAAATGGCAAAAGACATAAATTAAAAATAAAAAACAATTAGTGTTACTGATTTTCTTCTCTTGAAAACTGTTGCTATTTCCTAACAGAATGTCTCCCTTAAAAATACTAGAGAAAGACGTTTTGATTAACGGGAATTTTAACTTTAAAAATGAAGTTATATCAAAGCTGGCCACAAAGAGGCCTTTCTGGAAGTGACATGGGTGATCTCGTTTACGAAATAGAATGAGTAATTTACAAAAAAAAAATTGTTAGTGATAAAGTGTTGGAGTAATAGCACTGGAAGTTAAGATGGTTGATTTCAGTGTGCACGAATAACAGATCCAGTTGGAAGACCGAATAACATTCCGGATCGGGAATCCCTTGGAACTACCTTGACTTAATATTGTATTTGCCTACTTTAGATGTCTGTGTATGTGTTAAATTTATTTTTGTGTTAATAATCTCATTGATATAATCCTTTCAAATAATATACAGATAATCCCAATGATATAATTCTTTGAGATACCATAGAGATCATCCTGTTCATATAATCTTTGAGATAGCATAGAGATAATTCCACTCATATAATCCTCTCAGATAAAATAGAAATAATCCCGTTGATATAATCCTTCCAAATATAATAAAAATAATCCCGTTGATATAATCCTTTCAAATATAATAGAGATAATTCCGTTGACATAATTCTTTCAGATAACCTAGAGATAATCCCATTGATATAATATTTTCAGATAACATAGAGATTATTCCATTCATATAATCTTTTCAGATATCATAAAGATAATTTCATTGATATAATCCTTTGAGATAACATATCGATCATCCTGTTCATATAATCTTTCAGATAGCATAGAGATAATTCCACTCATATAATCCTCTCAGATAAAATAGAAATAATCCCGTTGATATAATCCTTCCAAATATAATAAAGATAATCCCGTTGATATAATCCTTTCAAATATAATAGAGATAATTCCGTTGACATAATTATTTCAAATAACACAGATATTATCCCACTGATGTAATTCTTTCAGATAACATAGAGATAATCCAATTAATATAATCCTTTCATATAGCATAGACATCTTCCCATTGATATAATATTTTCAGATATCATAAAGATAATCCCATTCATATAATCTATCAGATAACATATCGATCATCCTGTTTATATAATCCTTTCATATAAAATAGAGTTTATCCTGTTGATATAATCCTTTCAGATAAGACGATGATTATCTAATTGATATAATCCTTTCATATAACATAGAGTTAATTCCACTCATATGATGCTTTCAGATAACACAGAGATAATCTAATCCCGTTAATATAATCCTTTCAGATAACATATCGATCATCCTGTTCATATAATCTTTTAGGTAACATAGAGACAATTCCACTCATATAAATCTTTCAGATAAAATAGATAATCCCGTTGATATAATCCTTTTAGATAACACATTGATCAATGTTATATTTTCTTTCCAAACAGATAACATAGAGATAATCCCTTTGATATAATCCTTTCATACAGAAATAATCCAGTTGATATAAAAAGAGTCCGTCAGGAGGAAAGAGAAAATGTGGGTTTACAAAAATTAAAGGTGTGAAGTGTTGTCAGGATAGAAGTGTTTTGGTTTCTTGTTAATTACGTTCTTATGGCTCAAGAATGGAAAACTTCTGCAAAGGATGATTCCCGAGCATCCCCTGAGCTTGTTCACAAAATATAAAATATGTGATAGTTTGATCTGAGGTTAGCAAGAGCAAAGCAATAGGACGTTTACAACTTTCTACAACATGGAAATGGAACAGTAGAGAACAAACTCGGAAATCTCACTGCACCTTTATTCTAAGATATGTAAAGTAACACTCGTGACACATTAGTAAGTTAAAGATTTCATTAACGCTAAAGATGGACTTAGCTATGTCTTGAAAAGAAAGAATAACACGTACACACGTTCGTCAAAATGTACAGTTCTGGAATTTTTGTCATATAATGGATGTATTCACGTTACGACATTATTGTCCAATTTATCCCCAGAAAGATATACTGAGTTGAGCTTGTTTTGTTTGTTTTTTAATTTCGCGCAAAGCTACAAGAGAGCTATCTGCGCTAACTGTCCCTAATTTAATAATGTAACACTAGAGGAAAGGCAGCTAGTTATCACCATCTACCGCCAACTCTTGGTCTACTCTTTTACCAACGAATAGTGGGGTTGACTGTCAGATTACAACGCCCCCGTGGCTGAAGGAATGAGCATGTTTGGTGTACGGGGATTCGAACCCGCAACCCTGAGATTACGAGTCGAGTGCCTTAACTCACATGGCCATGCCGACCCATTGAGGTTGATAGAGACGTATTTATTCAAACACGGAAATATGTAAAGTTTGGAACTAATACAAATACACAGAACTCCTCTGAAGAGTCCTTAGAATATCTTCTCAGCTAGTGTCAGAGCAAGCCCGGCAAAACAAACCTGTTTAAATAGTGCCAGTCACGAAAAGTCGATTGAAGCAACAACAATGATCTAAATATTTTATATGAATCAGACAATTAATTTTAAAAACACGTTTTTCACGTCTATAAATACAACTTTGTAAATCATACTTATGCAGTTGTGTATTACAATTTTAAAGTGTTTCTGTCCTTTAAACAGAATCTACTAAGATCATTTATCGTTAACACCTTTGCAATCACGCCTATCCACTCGTGCACTAGGTTTTCAACACTTTCAGCGCTCGTTGAACTAGTACGTTTACACCAAGAGTATTTCTGTAACCTCAGAATATTGGCTTGAAGAAATAAAATATTCTCAATGAAAAGTGTACATTCTAACCAATCACCGATAACGACAACTGCTATTGGACACTAACACTGGCGTGGTAACAACATACTTATAGAGATGTAACCTCAGCTTATTTGTCTGTAAACCGAACAGTAAATCTCTATCATTAAAAAGCACGTTCGATTCGAGACTTTAGCAGAACTATATGATTTCTATTCCAGTTGTCGACATCGAAGCTGTGGGTAAGTCTGTAAACTTGAAAATTACAACAAATATAAAATAAGCTTTACATATGACGAAAATAAAAGAATATATGTTTTTAAAATGTCGTACAACAAAGTATCAGAACGTAAAGAAATTAGACATTTTTAAAACGTGTTCTTGGCTGAAATATCTTAAGCAAGAAATAAAACCTAAACAATGAAGGACAATACAAATTGTGTCGTAAGAACTGCTTGGTTTCTAATATGTTTAACTTCAATTAAATCTGATGTCTGTCGTGTCTTTTCATTGAAATAAAACATTATGAAAATCATTCTTGGTGCTGAAGATTGTGGGAGGTTGTGTTTCTGTTCTTCATAGCACGAAAGAAATTACATGAAGCTTGTTTCATTGGTGCTGAAAAAACTTGTGTCGATGTGATAAAAACAAGAACTGTTTACATAAAATGTTAAGCCTAGAAAGTGTTGATACATTTCAAGAACAAACTGAAAAATAACTACCAACAAAAGTTCGCGTTCTTAAAACCGATAAAGATGTTTCTTCGTAAAGACATTTTGGTGTTCAAAGTTTTGTTTACTTTGGTCGATTTCCCAATGTATTATCAATCACTTATTTGTGTCTCTAAATACACTGGTTAACGTGCTTACACCTGTACTTGTTCAGTTGTACATAACGGTTTCATAAAATTTGCACCTTGAAGATCATTCTGATATAAATACAATATTTCAACCCAATATAAATGTTAATAAATTTATAGAAACATGTAATTCTGATATAGAGAAAACAATATTTCGTCTGTGAAAACAACAATTATTACTAAATAAGGAAATCATTCAACATGATAAACTTAAAATAGAAACATGGTCAAACTCAAAGTTTATATTTCCAAATATGAATTTTCACTAACATTTCAATGATTTCATCGGAAAGTCATGAAAGGCTTGCAGCGCTAGAACCCTTGACGAACACAACACAAATAGCCAACTATGTAGCTTAGAATTATGTAACATGTTGTATTTTTATTCTATAATTTTGTCGTCAAAACTACAGCTACTCATTTGGTTATCTGTTCTGTACCCACTATGGAAAGTCAAACTCTGTATATCAAGTTTATAAACATTTTAAAGTTGATGTTTAGTCAGCTTCGAGCATGTTATTGTAAACTAGCCAAGACATAATTTACAGGACCGATGTAATACAAAGTTAAACAACTATTATTTCCACTATGTCTGTCAAATCCACTATAACACATTTTTCACTAATTTAACTAATATATGAATGGTAATTGGTAGGCTTACTAATTGTAAATCGAAATCAGATTTGACATCTATATAATACTGTTTCGTGAAGTACTCGGGTCTTTGAATGATTTGGTGAAAAGTACTAACTTCGTACATATCTCTGTGCGGGAAACGTGATGGTCAGGTGGTCGGGGTTCGATACTCAACAACAAAAATTCACCCGTTCAGTCGTGTGAGCGTTATTATGCCATTCTCAATCCCACCATTTGTTGGTAAAAGAGTAGCCAAGAGTTTGCAGTAGGTGGTCATGACTAGCTGTCTTCCCTCTTGTCTTTCACTTTAAAGTAAGGACGACTAGCCCAGACAGTCCTCGGGTAGTTTTGCGAGAATTAAAATTATATCTAGACGCGGCAATATTTCAAACGTTGAGTACAGCAGTTTAAAAGTATGGATTACATAAAACATACAAATACGCTGGAAGATATTTTATAAATGACTATTCTTCGTTTGTTTAATTTAACGAAAAGTTACTTGAGTCCTATATGCTCTAGAAATTCTAAATTTGAAGTAATATACTAGAGGAAAAACAACTGTAAATGCCACCCACCACTACCTCTTGAACTACTCTGGAGTTTATTTTCAGTGAGTACAAACCCCAGAAGTTATGACCATTCACTCTCTCATTCGTCAACATGAGTTTACAGATATCACCAAATCGGTTCATATAACCAATACTGCTTTTCTTGTGTCCCAGCTGTACTGATTGTGTCCCAGAGTTCCGTATTGAGCGAAATGTGTCGGCGTTAATGGGCATTGGAAATATATCTTTATTGGAATAATTTTATTCGCTCTTTTACTCCTTAAATCGATAAGTGCCTAAGCAAAGAATGTGGTGTTAAATATATGATAAAAGTAACACTATCTTGTAACAAGTATAATTTTGCTTCTCTAACTTCGAAAATGCGTTCACACCGACCCAGTTGTTGTAATTAAACATATTGTTTTTTTACAGGGTTGAAACAATCTGGTCAGCCGAGTAATGAAGCATTCCGTAAAGTGGCGTCAGAAATCCACCAAGCTTTCTCACAAATTGGTTTTGTTTACCTTCTAAACCATGGGATATCACAAGAACAAGTATGTCGTGCTCTTTTGATTATTTGTTTTCTCCAATTTTCATTTTGTTAAGATTGAGATAGGGAGTTTACAAAAACGACAGAACAACATGTAGTTGTATATATCTTTTCTGTTTTCTAGTTTTCCGCCATTTTCCAGAAGTCCAGAGAGCTTTTTCTACTTCCTCTTGAAGTAAAAGAAAAATACAAAAGACTTCCAAATCATTACGATGGCTACCTTAGTTCAGATAAAGAAATGTAGGTAGAAGATTAATACATAGAAAATATCCTTGAAGTTAATGTAAATTTATTTTGTTATTTTCCCCCAATATATTTCATAAAATCACAATAAAAAGGTTAACAATAATCATTTTTGATTATAAAGATTTATTTCGGTAAGTGAAGAAGTGGAACTCCTGATAAATGAAAGTCTATCTTCCAAAAGTTCATCAGATATTCCTCAGTGCTGATTTATCTACTTTTTGATTTTATCTATTTAGATCAATGTTCTTAAACAATCGCGACGCAATATAATCATTTCTGTACTACTAACCCTTCGTTAGAAAGAAGCCAAAAAATCAAACCGTTGAAATAGTATGGAACTAGATCCTGGTTCTCTAATCCTCCCGACCCAGCATGGCAAGGTGGTTAAGGCACTCGACTCGTAATCTGAGGGTCGTGGGATTGAATCCCTGTCACACCAAACATGCTCGCCCTTTCAGCCGTGGGGCGTTATAATGTTACGCCAATCCCACTATTCGTTGGTAAGAGTAGCCCAAAAGTTGGCGGTGGGTGGTGATGACTAGCTGCCATCCCTATAGTATTACACTGCTAAATTAGGGAGGGCTAGCGCAGATAGCCCTTTTGTAGCTTTGCGCGAAATTCAAAAAACCAAACTATTTCTACTGATATCATTAAAACATAAAAAACACAACCTCAGATCTATATGAATGGAGCACTCTTTCAGACTGCTACATCTGCAAAATGTTTAGGATTTACATTTAACTCAAAACTAACGTGGGTAAACCACAGAAGTAACATTAGAACAAAAATTTGCGAAGAAAAAACTAAGACTAACTGGTAAAACTAGTTTAGCAACTGGTAATAACATCATAAAATCAGCAGATAACATCATAAAATATATAAAACGTACATTAGTCCTGTCAATAATTATGCAGCCCCTGCATGGATAAATGTAAGTAACAAAAAACTACTTCAAACAAAACAACAAACAATACAAAATACACTACTTACAACAGCTTATAAAGTACTCAGAACAACATTATCAGAATTCATGTATAAATACTTATATACACAGAAATTGGAGAAAAAATGGACTAGTAAGCGAACTACACAGGTACTGTATACATGATGAGGATAGACCTAAAAACCTTTTCCCACTGAATATATATTTTCTAAATAAAGAGAAAAGGTAATCTATAAACTAAATTACACATTAGTTTAGGGGTTAATTACTAAACTTTGAAAGGGTTTTTTAATGTAAATGTTTTATAGTTAATACCTATGTAATGAAAGTGCAAATAATCATGGAACTATAAAGAAAAATGATTTTTGCACCAAGTGTATGTGTAGATAGTGCATGGACATTGCCCTGAAAGGGGCCTGAGTGGGTACGGGTTACGGTAGCCCTCGTGTGCAGTGTATAAATACACTTGACAGTTGTAAAAACAATTATAAGGGAAGTAGGAGAGGTCGACGAAACATGACCCTCCTGGGTATATAAACATCAATACCCAAATACCTATGAGAGAGAGAGAAAATATCACTAACAACAAATGTCCTCTGTTGGTTGATAGCAAAACTCTACTTATTTTAAACATTCCACAGTTGTTAAAAAACTTCAACCACTCACAACGCTCAAATAGATATTTTGATAACGGAAAGAATAAAAACGATAAAAGAAAGTGACGAAGATACAAAATAGGTTATTTGAATTAGTTATTAAAATAAATATCTTTATATTCATTTCTATTGTACCTGGTCTCTAAAGTATAATAACAGATACCAAATATTTTTCTAATATTTTCATTTGTTGGAAAGCATGCTTCCAAAACGTACACACACACACAGTTTCTACACTATCTGTGTATTTGGTTCTTATTTGCCCTGTTTAGGTAAGGCTACTATTTGTATTAAGTAGACTGAGCAGTGTATATCACAGTGTTGTGTACCTTGTCCTCTAGACTGCGATTCTTCTCCCTAAATAATTACGTGAAACAGTTATATTCACTTTCAAAGGAAATGTGCGTCTTGGTACAAAGTTCCTCCAACCTCAGTTTGTTCTTGACCTTCGACACTTTTACATGTTACCTTTTGAGTCCATTACAATAAAAGTGATCGACTTTCACTATCACCTGGTACATTGACGTATATTTACAAAGAATAACAAACTTCGCCCTTCACGAACACTCATCTTTTGTACCAGTTCTGATTATACATAAACACAGGAGCGAAACAAGACCACTTCTTCACCTTGGTTGTGTATGGAGATTCATAGAACTTCTATTTATATTTACAAAACAAATTTACCAATTATTATCTCTGTTCAAAGAAACAAGTAACTAAATGTCCCCTGACTCCTTAAAGTTAACACCCACTGCGGTTCTTTCATCATTTAGTCTCCAGACGGGAATTCAAAAAGAAATAAAAGAAACTTATGAAATAGGGAGCAGTGAATGTATCTTTCCATCTGATCAAGATGTTCCCGGATTCAAAGAAACTTGTCTTGACTTCATCGACTCGTGCGTGAACCTGTGTCGCCGTTTTTTGGTGGTTCTTGCCTTATCTTTAGGTAACATTTTGACTTCCATTTAGATATGAGAATTATTTGTCAGTAGTATTTCTCCGATTATTTAACTAATATTACTAGGATAATGTCTGGTACAATATCATGTATAAACAGATTTAACACATATTAATACAGTTTGTTGATTTAGATGTTTGTCTCATCCCCACCCTCACCTGAAAATATTTCTGTTCTCCCATGTCTGTTTGTTGGGCGACATTTAGACCACCTATGGTGCAAAATATACATTAGTTTGTACATAATAAAAATAATGTTAAAAATTACTAATTTAAAACAATTTTGAACAATAATGAAATAGGTTTGTATCAAAGAACAATTTTCCACACTGACTTACAGATTAGTAATAGTATAAATAAATTGTATATGTTATGTTCAGTGGAAGAACGATATTTCTTCATATTGTTGTTTGTTTCTGTTCATTTTAAGTTGTTTATTCTTAAGTGTTCTCTTAATTTCAAATCTTTTTAATGCCAGAAGTGTAATAAGTTTAAAGTACAAGATACACTTGCTGGTAGAGGAACATATTTATTTAATTACTTCACAGAAATTAAATTTATAATCTCAGTGTAATAAGTGTTTCTAATTTTCCCCTATAACCGACCTTTACAACTGAATGTTTTTGGTGCCCAGACCTCGCAGAAGACTTTTTCTTGAAGAGACACCAAGAACTCACTAAGTACAAAGAAAATGCATCAACATTAAGACTGCTGTACTACCCTCCTGTGACAGATGTGAATGACCTTACAACGACTGTTCGTTGCGGTGAACATTCTGACTTTGGAACGGTGACATTTTGTTTCAAGATAATGTTGGTGGTCTGGAGGTAACGATTAAATTAATGCTTTTAAAAATGAATACAATTAAACTTTTAACCATAAAGATTTAATGTAATATAACTTTATAATCTGGAAATCGTGTCCACTGTGTATTGTTCTTGGTTATCTGTATTGTCTCTTCTTGCTTCTTTTTTCTAAACCTCATCTCAGCTTCGTAAGACATGATGGCTGATATCCACGTAGGTCATAACTGAATATTAAAATCACAATATATTTAATTCTTATAAAATTATTTAATTGATTTATTTAATATTTCCTAGTGAATTTAACTGTCTTTCAGTGGCTGAGAGGGAAGTCTTTTGTTGTTATTTTAGCTAGTGTTGTAAGTCCAAATACATGCCACAGTGCCACTGAGGGGCATGCCTGATATAGAGCAGTCGAAGCTCGGGTCTCATCCATGCTATGTCACTTCCCTTGACCACAATATTTTCTCTGTACGTTGAATGAGTACATCAGCTAGTATATACAAAAAAACTGTATGTTGTACAATAATTAACCCTTTTCGTTGCTATAACAAATATTAAAAGGATTCATATTTAACCACACTTACAAACTCCAAATACAGTGGTACCTCGGTTCTCGAACTTAATCCGTTCCAGAAGGCTGTTCGAAAACCGAATCAATTTTTCCCATAAAAAATACTGTAAATTAAATTAATCCCTTACAGACCTCCAAAAATTACGCATTATGGATCATTTTAAGTAAAAATATTGCATATTTATACCTGTATAATAATACTTGCATGCATAAAAACCACAAAAACTATAAAGACAATAAAAAGACAATAAATGAAAATTTAACTGCACTTCACCTCTGCTGAGGAAAGCTGATGGCGTAAGTGAAAAGTGGTGAGAAACATGGAGAGTAGGAGGGTTATTATTGTTTGGAAGGGGAGTCACCTTCCATAAAAACGTCAGGTAACTCTCCTTCTGGGGTTCTTTTTCTTTTTTTGTCTCTTTGCACCGTTACAACCTGCTTGAGAATCACTAGACCTATTTCTCACTAAAACTTGTCTAATGAGGTTTATTTTGCCTGCATTTTAAAATGTTTCTGAAGTAAGACATGGCATTATCATTGAAAAGGTTTATGCTGCAGTTTGCTACACCTTTGTCAGGGTGAAATGTTTTCCCAAAACCTTGTAACTCTCTTCATTTTCCATACATTTCCTTGATTAGTGAACTAGGAGCATCCTCCCTTCCCTCCTCATCATCTGAAGACACTTCCTCAGTTGCCTTCTGTTGCTGCTTCTTCTGAAAATCTTTGAGTTCTTCCGTGGTGAGCTCAGTGTTGTGGTCTTCCACCAACTCCTCCACATCATCACCACTCACATTCAAGCCCATAAACTTGCCTAGTGAGACAATACCCTTGAAAACAGGCTCAGCCTCAAAGTCTCTATCTGCTTCTGAGTCTGGCCACAATTTCTTCGAGGCTGAGTTCATGGTCCTCAAAGACACTTCCCTCCAGGCTTTGTCTATGATCCTCAAGCAATGGAGGATATTAAAGTGATTTTTCCAGAACCCTCTGACGGTTAACTCTGTGTCAGAGGTCACTTCAAAGCACTTTTGAAACAGTGATTTGGTGTAGAGTTTCTTAAAATTCGATACGACCTGCTAGTCCATGGGCTGAATGAGAGGAGTCGTGTTAGGGGGCAAAAGCTTCACCGTAATGAAATTGTACTCCTCCACCAATCCGTCCTCCAAGCCTGGTGGGAGAGTATGTGCATTGTCCATCACAAGAAGGGTCTTGAGTGGCAACTGTTTTTCCGTGAGGTAATTCTTTACACATGGGGCAAACACTTCATGGACCCACTCCATAAAAAATTGCCTGGTTACCCATGCTTTACTGTTAGCCCTCCACATGACATTTAGTTTACTTTTCAAGACATTTTTCTTAAAAACCCTCGGGTCTCAGAATGGTACAAAAGCAAAGACTTACGTTTTAAGTCCCCACTTGCATTACTACATAACAATAGAGTTAGCCTGTCCTTCACTGGCTTGTATCCTAGCAGTGACTTCTCCTCCTTGGTGATGTAGGTCCTCTTTGGCATTTTCTTCCAATAGAGGTCTGTCTCATCACAGTTGAACACTTGTTGGGGAATAAAACCCTCAGCTTCTACATGGTCCTTAAATTTCCTAACAAATTTATCAGCAGCGTCTTTGTTAGAACTGCACCCTCCCATGTCTCACAACACAATGTATGCCAGTTCTCTTCCTAAATTTTTCAAACCACCCCTACTAGCATTAAAGACATCATTCGTATCAGCACTCGTTCCAGGGTTGTTTGTCAGGAGGTCAGCATGCAACTGCTTTGCTTTCTCACAAATGATAGTCTCAGAAATGCTATCACCAGTTAAATGTTTTTCGTTTACCCAAATCAACAACAGGTTATCTACCTCTTCCATTGTTTGTGATCTTTGTTTCGTAAGCACTGTAACTCCTTTTGCAACATCAGCTCCTTTGATGACCTCTTTATTTTTCAGTATGGTGCAGACTGTAGACTTCGCCATACCAAACTGTGTTGCAAGGTCAGACACGCGAACGCCACTCTCATACTTCGCTATGAGATCTTTTTTCACCTCTGTTGTAGCTGTAACAACTTTTCTTTTTGGTTTGCTGGTTTCATTTTCCTTCTTTGACCCCATGGTGGCTTATTTAATCAGAATATTTAGAAAAACAAAAAGAAAGAAAACTGAGAACGTTCACAGTAGATTTTAGCGAGGGTGTGGACTGAGCGAGAAGTGCGGGTAAAATGTTTTAGGCAAGCATGGCGTGGGCCGAAAATGGCCGAAGGGTCATCAGTCGGGATATTTCGGGGATTCGGGCCACGACAGCTTTGTTCGGGAAGCGCGTTTATGTTCGACAACCGGGACATTTTTCTCTCAAACAATCTGTTCGAAAACCGAATTGTTCGAGAACCGAGGTTCCCCTGTAATTTGTATTTTAGATTTTCCTCAATGTCAACCTCGAAACTAGCACACCGATTATAAACAATTATAAAACTGATTATAGAAACAATAAAAATCACTTTATTATGGTGTATAACTTCACGTGAAAGGCGACAATTTATAAATCCTACATTTTTATATTTCAGTTGAAAACGAAAACAGGAGAATGGATATCTGCTGTCCCACTAGAGGAAGCCATTTTGGTAAACGTTGGAGATATGTTGGCAATCTGGAGCGATGGAGTATATCCGGCTACAGTGAGTGATAACAAATAAAAATGGAAGAACTTCGTTGCGAGGTCTATTAAACATAGTAGTAGTTTAACATGACAATATATATTTGTAACATTCTTATTAGTAAACAGTAATATTATATCTATACATAATATCAGAATATTTAATGTACAAACTTACTCACAGGTAAATATTTATTATAAATATATTTTACTGAGTGATATCTAGAAGTATAGTAAGCTTGTGTAAATATCTTTTTTTCTCTCACATTGACCAAAAGCAGCAGTTTGTGTTTAAACACAAATTTAAAATATCAGTGATATAAAGTCAGCTAAGAGTTGATTAGTTATGTTATTTAAACCTAAAGCAAATATTTTATTTTGTAACTGATATAATAAAACAAGTGCCTGGAAACTATAGTTTCTTCACTGTGCTTGCTTGCTGATAAATTTGAACAAAGTATTTAACTTTATTTTCTTATTCAAATAGTAATAATATTCTAATTGCACACCTTTGGTTGCACAATGTAGCCTCATCGAGTCCTGGTTCCGAAGGAGGAATCTAAAAAGCAATGTTCAAGAAGTTCTGCGGCCTACTTTGTTAATCCTGATGGCATCGTTATGGTGGAACCTCTCAATGGATCCAACAGGTTTCCTACAGTTAACGCAGCTGAATATCTCGCCAACAAAATAAAAAATATAATTTCTTACTAGTGAAGCCTGGACGATCCGACCTTTAATGTTTGATACATTTAATACCTTGTCAGGAAATTAGTTAACGTTCCGCAAACAATTCACGAAGTTCAATCAGTCGAGTTACATGTGTACAACAAAGATCTATTGGGTTTTATTTACTTCTTCATGTGTTGAACGTGGATCAAGGGAGCGATTTATTAAACTTACGTATAGTCTGCTGTTCTCGTGTATTGCGATTACATTGTTATTTGCTTAAATAAAAGTGTATTTTACAAATAAAAACCAATGAATGTAATGAACTTTATCATTTCGAGACACTTTAGCACCTGTTACCATGTTGATCATATTAAATAAAAGTGAAGTATAATCTTGTTTCCTCCTTTCCATGATGTATAATTATTACCTTGTTCCTTCCTTTCCATGAAGTATAAGTACAGTCTTGTGGCATCCTTTCTATGAAGGATAATTAGAACCTTGTTCCCTCCTTCCCATGAAGAATAAGTACAACCTTGTTCCACCCTTTCTCTTGCGCATGTGATAATGAAAAGTACTATTAATATTTTCTTTCATTATGATTGTTTTGTACAAAGCTACACGTGGGTTATCTACACTAGCCTCTTCTCTAGTCCTACTCTAATAGAACAAAGAGATTTGATAGCCACAATTATAACGCACCCGCTGCTCCAAAGTTTGGAGAGTAACTTCGCTGCTATGAGACGATAGACATACTTAGATCAGTATGTTACCAGGAAGTTTTTACGTTTGTTTAGCAAAGAATGTTAAACGACAGATCAGATTCACTGATTATGGAAGTTATAATTTCTTACTAAATGGTGTAAAAACTAGTAGAGTACAAAAGTCTGATAGTGTTTACATTAAATAACTTTAAGATAATGCTTTCTTATCCCTCAAATTTAATGGATTTTGGCTTCGTTATTGGATAGTTATTATACAAGTCAAACACTTATACATATCTTCCACGATTGTGTAAAACAGTTTGTCAGTAAGCAGTTTACATGAAATATTGTGTCTTTAAGGAACGGCAAGAAAATATGAAAATAGTATGTGTGAGAGTTTAGAAAATAAAGTTGAATCTGCAATGTTTTTAAACACCAATAAAAAAAATTCACGAACAGATATTGTAACAGAAAAACATTTGAAATGAAACATGCACAGTGACAAGTTCAAACCTTTTTAAATTTAGTGAATGTAGTTTTCATAAGCAACTGTTATTATGGATTTAGTCACGTAGAAACAACGTGACTAAGCCTGTTAAAGAGTTTCTCAGCAAGGATTAGAATCCAACATTTTCCAATTTTCTTTGGTGTTGGAGTATATTTTTCAGTATTTTAGACAAACTGTACGTATTACAATCGCTCCACTCCAGTTTTATTTAATCTAAATTTCTTGAATCAGTATGTATAGTTTTCATATTAACCTATCAACTTTTATCCTGAAGGTTTAGGGTAAACTCCAATTAGGTTTCCCTAAATTATTGTTCTGATGTCTTCAGTAACAATCGTTAGTACTTTAAATACTGCAGGAAAAGACTAGTGCAGAAACTGTATTCAAAGGTATTATCATTATTATTAATATGTTAATATATTTGTTGCTTAAGTAACGATGATTGTTACCTGTATTAGTGATTGTTATCTAACATCAGAATAATTCTAGTGTTACGTTAGGGTGGAACCTCTGAATAGATTCAACAGGTTTCCTACAGTTAACGCGACTGAATATCTCGCAAACAAATTTAAAAAATACTTGTTATCAGTGAAGCCTGGGCGATCTGACCTTTAAGATTTGATACATTATATACCTAGTCAGGAAATTAGTTAACGTTCCTAAACAATACACCAAGATCACTCAATCGATTTCCATATGTACAACAAAGATCTATTGGGTTTTATTTAAACGTTTGTGTTGAACGTGAATACAAGGTGTCATTTATAAAATTTACGTATAGTTTGTTATTTCATGTATCGCGATTACATCATGTTATTTGCTTAAATAAAAGTGTATCTTACAAATATAAACCAATGAATGTACTTTGTTTATCATATCAAAAGACTTTAGCACCCGTAACAATGTTGATCATATCAAATGAGAGTTAAGTACAGTCTTGTGACGTCATGGAAATAATCGAAAAGTACTGTTAATATATATATTTTTTTCATTTTCTACTAAGCTACACATGGGCTATCTGCAATAGCCTCGTCTCTAGTGCTACTGCAATAAAACAAAGAGATTTAACAGCCACAATTATAACGCACCCACCGCTCCTAACTGCAGAGCGTGATTTTCCCGGAATAGGACGAGTTTGTTTTTGTTTGTTTTTTGGAATTTCGCACAAAGCTACTCGAGGGCTATCTGTGCTAGCCGTCCCTAATTTAGCAGTGTAAGACTAGAGGGAAGGCAGCTAGTCATCACCACTCACGGCCAACTCTTGGGCTACTCTTTTACCAACGAATAGTGGGATTGACCGTTACATTATACACCGACACGGCTGGGAGGGTGAGCATGTTTAGTGTGACGCGGGCGAAAACCCGCGACCCTCGGATTACGAGTCGTACGCCTTACGCGCTTGGCCATGCCAGGCCGAATAGGACGAGTGTCATAGTTCCTATCCATAGCCCTGTAAAATAGCCAACGAGTTTTTATGTCTGTTTAGCAAATAATATTAATAGACAGATCAAATTCACTGACTATGGAAGTTATAACTGGTGAAAAAACTAGTTCAACATAAATATCGTGTGGTGTTTATAATAAATGGCTTTACAATAATTCTTTATCCTCTCAAATTTTGTGGATTTTTGCTTCGTTATTGTATAAATATTAGGTTGAGGAATAATTCGTGAGCGTTTTTAAATAATTTCATTCAAGCATTACATGCAAAACTATACAATACTTCAATGCATGAACACATTACACCCAAAACATTTATTATGATACGTTATTTCATGTAATACCTAGGTATATAGTATGCATTGTTTTAAACGAAATTGCCAGAAATTAAATGCGAAAAGCAGATGGTGTCGAAAATGCTCGATTTTGTCCACTTGACATTCCATTTAATGAGCTGAAAATGAGAGCAAAAATTAAAGACATATGAAAATCAAACACACCATCTATTAGAGCAAAAAAGTATCTACCAAATGACATGAAATATTTTGCGAAAGCGTTTCATTTATGAATATATTTTTTTAACTTGAAAAAACGCTCACGAATTATTCCTCAACCCAATACATTAATTCAAAATTTGTACATCTCTTCCATGTTTCTGTAAAGCAATTTGTTTATCAACGAGTGGTTTACATGAAATATTGTATCTTTAAGACATGGCAAGAAAATATGAAAATAGTGTATGTGAGAGTTTAGAAAATAAAGTTGAATCTGCAATGCTTTTAAACACCAATACAAAATCATATGAACAGATACTGTAACATAGAAACATGTTAAGATATTTTTATATATTACACCATTAATGCAAAATAATCTTGATTTAAGTCAAGTGAATAACCACTATTAAGATTCATTATGAATGTTTTCAGCCGAACATTACATTTTCAGCACGGGATACAGAAAAGCGGGTTTTATGAAAATTATTTCTTCTAATCAAATAACTAATTTCAGGAGGAAAAGGTTTTCTGAGAACCTCTGAACCTTCCAAGCCTCCAAACGACTGCTTTCATGGACTGATGGACACTATTACAAAACGTAAAATTTAGACCAACTTGACCATGGAGAAGACAACATGTGCAGTGACAAGTTCAAACCTTTTTCTTATATCTGGTGTATTTAACGTTTATTAGCAAATGTTATTATGATTTTTTTTTACGAATTTAGCTTTCGTAGTTTCTACGTGACTGAACCTGTTGAAAATTTTTCAGCAAGGATTAAAATCCAACATTATTCAGTTTTCTCAGGTATTGTAGTTTGTCTTTTCAGTATTTTGGACAGGAACTTTACGTACAACAGTGGTGCTACTCACAGTTTTGTTATTTACTTTAAAATACTTGAATTAGTATGTACATGTATAGTTTCCATATTAACCTAACACGTTTTATCCGGACACTTTAGGGTAAACTCCAGTTAGGTCTCTCTGAATTAATGTTCCATTCTTTAGCAAAAATCATTACTTTAAAAACTGTATAATCATAGTTGTACAAATGCTGTACTCTAAAGTAGAAATAAAAATATGTATTATTTATTTATTCTATTTATTGAATAATTATTGAAGTAATTAAGTAATTTATTGAAATTACTATATAATTTCAACTGTCGTGAAGCCGAACATGAGTTTTCTTACATTTCATCGAGTTACCACAGTTGTTCCATATACTTTTAAGCTCGTCCAATCATTTTTCGTATTTAGGCCTACTTGCAATACACGTCTACTGCTTCTCAAAGTACATACAGGCAGGTTCAATTACTTTCGAATTCTCTTTTACGAAATGAAACATTCTTCCTATCTATTTGAACAACGTTAATCTCACTTTAACACACATTAACCTTTGGGGCTATATTAATCGTTAGGCCTACTTTCTCTGTCCAAATGTCTCTTTTAGGTGACATTTATTTGTTTCTTACGCGTACAGTCTTTGTCAGAGTGTACTTTTCCTGCTCATCTCGCACTATTTATAGATTTATTACTTATATGTTTGCTCTCTATATCCTCGAGATTAAGAAATTCACAACACATTAACACTCCTACGAAAAGTGGGGCCTAATAGGCCCCAGACCATTTCATTTAAATACTAAATTATTAGCCTAATATTAATAACCTTTCACGTTGCTCTGGGGCGTATACAAATTTATTAGCCTAATATTAATAACCTTTCAAGTTGCTCTGGGGCCTATTAGGCCCCACCTTTCGTAGGAGTGTTAAATAATCTTGAAGTCAGTGAGTTACCAGCACAACGTAGGTCTCTTTCCGTGTTACGTAACTAAACTTATCATAAAATTTAATTTGAAATTATTGCTTCTCACTATCTTGTTATGAACAAAACTAAACAATCGTAAAATATTCATTCACAAAATAAGTAATAATATCTTTACTGAATGGATTTTGTTAAACGTAATGAGACCATCATTTTCAAATAAGATGCTGTGCATAATCGTAAATTACTTTAGTGTAATTGTAGGTGTTCTGAAATGGTAATTGTTTTGCAGTATCCTTCGAATGAATATTCACGTTACATCTCTGATATTCTCTTCGGAAGAAAGAAAAGAATAAAAGCTAGCAATAAAGTCCTTTTTCCAGCAATATGACAAGTTTCTTTTTTTTAATACTTTGTACCATATCAAAGTGTTCCTTAAAACATGAACATACTTCAGTGAATAAATCGTAAGAACCTCAGTAGTACCACGAATAAAGTAATGTTAATAAATTATAAGATACTCAAAAGTGTTACAAACACACTTGTGCGAATAAATCTTAAGATCATCAGTAGCATCATGAACAATCTTTCCTGAATAATTCTTATCATGCCACTGGTTAAATTTTGTTCTGGCAAAGTGGTTTATACTGCAAGAAACCGACTTTCAATTCTCTTGGTGGACAGAGCATAGCCAGCTCTTCGTGTAGCTGTGAGATTAAATACAAATATCGTTAAATTTTGTTCACCTAGAACAACTAACTTATAATATTTATAATTTTAAGTTTGTAATCATATTTTATGTGTAACTATCAGTTTTGTTAAAATGTAGTTATTGGGAATAAGAGAATAATACTGCGTTGAGACTTGGCAAAGAAGTTTCATAAGACATACAATAAAATATAAATCGCTACCAGGTTCGCTAATTACAGTCTTTTTAATTAGATTTACAAATGACAAAGTGAACAACATCAATGATAGCTTGCATATTTAAGATAATTGCTCTAAACTTTTCTTCATGGAAAAGCAAAAACAAAACATAACTCTGACAGTTATAAATTAAATGTACTCACGTTTCTGAAACGTTTTGATATTTAAATTTACTTTTTTCACTGATTAGTAAATTTAATCATGTCAAGTTCTTTAAGTAGTTGGACAGTAATGTTTAAACTCAGAGTAAGATTAACATGGGGTAGCTTATAGCTGAAACATTTTTGTCTGATCATTTAACTTTCACCTTTTCTTCATAAAAGTAGATATTTGAATACAAATAATTAATATGGAGTACGCATAAATCAACTGCCTGATGGATGGTTTTCATAAATATGTAGTCGGAATCTGAATCGAAGTTTCAAATGCATGCATGTTATATAGAATTTACAATGAACAAAATTTTTGTGTCAGTATATACAAATCTTGAATTTTTCGTACTTTTCCAAAGTTAATAATGAGTTACTTTATCCCGAATAGACATATCTATATATATTTAGTTTCATTAAATTTCCACCTGATTAATATTAACAGTTACAATTTAAGTTCCGTAATTTACTCACAGATGACGCGTTAGGTTGTGACCTTGTAACAGGGCAAAGCACAAGGTATGTCTGAGTAGGTTGTCACGTGGTATACATAACAGTGCTTGTACACGTATGTTGTAGTTCGTTTATATTAATTATTTTTCCGTTCTGTAAAGTTTTCGTTTATTTTCACTTTGAACAATTGATTTGTAAGGTAATTGTTATTTTAGTTTTTATAGAATTCTGTTTTACTAAATATATTAATTTAAACATATTATTTTCCTCCATAATATATTCGTATTTAAATTTTGCTAACATTTAACCCATACTTTCACCAGCCATTGCGCCTAGCGTTACATGCTTTTTGTACTGGTCTTGGTGACAGTTTAAATTTAATGTCTGAAAATATTTGTTTTGTTTTGGACTTTACTATTGTGTCCACATATTGTAAATTACTGCAGACTAACACTAATTAATTTGACCGTCATTGTTGGTTTGTGATATAACTGTGTAACTTATACCAAAAATATAATATCTTCACCTGTTTTGTTATATGACGTAAATACATGTTGGTATTGGATGATTAATATAGGAGGAATTTATTACTTTTTAGTGACTGGTAAATAACGTAAATATATTATTGTATTGGATGATAGTTTTGTGTGTACGCGGTTGTGTCTAAAAATGACTGGTATGTCCCCGGCAAGTACAGCGGTATGTCTACGGATTTACAATGCTAAAATCAGGGGTTCGATTCCTCTCGGTGGGCTCAGCAGATAGCCCCATGGGGCTTTGCTATAAAAAAAACACGACTGGTATGTGACCTTCCAATATGGCGGTACTGGTTAATGTGTATTGCCAACTTTTATATATTCATGGATGAATTTTAAATTTCTTAGTTTGTTAAATAATTATAAAACTGTTGCAATTATTAGTCCAACTGTGAGATTACTTATTGCATTATTCTACAAATAATCATTACAGTGTCAGTGGGTTGTACTCAAAATGTACGGTTTCAGTATCGTTGTTCCCTGTTGCATAGCAGTGTGTCTTTAGACTAAAACCGCTGAAAACCGGGTTTCGATACCTGTAGTAGACAGAGCACAAATAGCACTTTGTGTACCTTGTGCATAGTCACAAACAGACAGCAGACAGTATTGTTATCAATTTAATACATATATTTATGTCACAGAATCATTTTCCGAGGTAGTCCAAAATAATGTATTGGTTTCTTTTGCAACTGTTGAACAAAATTGTAGAAACTACATTCACTCCTGCTCTCCCCACAAAATAATCGATTACGTTTCTATTCTGATGAATTTTAAAGTTAACAAGTTTTTCTCTTGTGTAGTTAAAAGCATAGTTTATTGTTTTGTTTTTTATAAGACCTGACTATTTTCATTTTATCCTCAGGTTTCATGATGACCGAAGAAGGTCGAAACGTTGTTCGCTCCTCTACTTAAAAGTTTTCTCAACCCAAACGAGCCGTTTTTATATATATAAGCGCTATTCGTTACTAACTTCATCCCATGATAACAACGCACTTTTATAGTCTATAATCTATATAATAAATGGTTTTTCAAGCTATGCTCCGCGGAGCCTTGGGTTCCGTCATAGTTATCTGGATCTCCGCTAGGAAATTCCAGAACACTAATATATTTTCCTAAAACTATAAAATTGATTCAGAATACGCTGTTCAAAAAAGTAAAAAATAAAACATATCGTTTATTGTAACATGTTTATCGCGTATTGGGCCTTTTAATATTTTATTCTGTCTAACGCCAAATAATTTTATTTAGCTTAGGAGTTCTCGAAGTGAAAGTGTTAATAAAATTTCAATTAACTTCGACAGTGGAACCATTGGTTGAAAGTAGATATGGCTCCATCTCAAGATTGCATGCGTCATTGGAGATGCAAGATTGCGTAATAATTTTCGTATGAAACATCGGTCAACCCTGGATAGTGATGCCAAGTCTGGATTAGCGGCTAAACCTCGAACAATATGAAACATGACGTCATAGCTAAAACTTGTCCAAATTTGAAATATTGTGACGGAATTAGATGCAGTATCAATTGTTTCAATTTCAACGTATCTTTATATTATAAGAGGTATAATTATATTTATGACAATTATAATTAGTAATTGTTAGGTTAAGTTAAAACCGTTGTACTTGAAATAGACAAACTTGGTACCACTGAGCTCGACCGGGATGGCCATGTGGTTAAGGCACTCGGCTTGTAATCCGAGGGACGCGGGTTCAAGTCCCTATTACACCAAATATGCTTGCCCTTTTAGCAGCGGGGGCGTTATGTGACAGTCAACCCCATTAATCATTGGTAAAGGAGTAAACCAAGAGTGAGTGGTGACTAGCTGCCTTCCCTCTAGTCTTACACTGCTAAATTAGGGAAGGCTAGTGCAGATACCCCTCGTGTAACTTTGCGCGAAATTCAAAAAAATTAAAACAAACAAACAAATGAGCTCTGTGATGTCACGTTTCCTTTTGTTTCATTTCGTTGGATATATTGACGCATGTCAGATCTAGCTTAATATTTTGTTATTTGGCTTGAAATTTTCTCTTAAAAACAAAAAAATGTAAAAATAATAGCTTACTCTTTTCCTTTAGAAAAATATATTATTCTAGAGGCCTAGCCTTCTCTCACAAATATTTTTTTCTGACTTCGTTATGTCAACACTGATGATGAATAAATCATGATGATAAAACTCAAGTGTTTTAACGCGTTTTCATTAATAAGCTATTTTGTGTTCTTGAAAATACTTTAGAAGTGCCAAAGATATAAGAATACGTTTTTTGAGTGTGTTTGTGTGTTTTCTTATAGCAAAGCCACATTGGGCTATCTGCTGAGCCCACCGAGGGGAATCGAACCCCTGATTTTAGCGTTGCAAATCCGTAGACTTACCGCTGTACTAGCGGGGGGCACGTTTTTTGTTTTTTTTTGAACAAATTAATAACTAATTGTCACCCTTATAATGGATAAGTGGCTGAATATCGGTAATAAATCTAATACAAGTAAAAATCTTCCAAGGTCTAGACCTAATATGAATTCATTGGCGTTATCGTTGTGTGCAAGTACTTTAACGCAGAATGATGCAAGGAGTAGTGAAACAAGAAAGAAAAGAAAGTGTGCAGCGTTGTCCTGCTGAAAGATCCAGTCATTTCCACACAGGCAAAGGCCTTCAGTCAATAAGAATGCTCTCTCAAACATGCCAATATAGTTAGACGCCCCTGTATAACCTGATGCTCCATTGTTCCATGGAAGGAGAAAGCACCCAAGATCATGATGGAAATTCCTCCACTGTGTCGCATAGAAAATGTCTCCGTTGGAATATCCTTATCGTGCCAGTAACGTTGGAAGCCATCTGGACCATTCAGATTAAATTTTTCCTCATCAGAGAGAAAAGCCTTTTTCCACTTTTCTACGTCTCATGTTTGGTGAATCTCAGTAAAGTTTAACCGAGCTGTTTCGTGGTGTGGAAGGAGGCGTGGCGTTTGAAGACGTTTACGGTTTTTAAAGCCTTTCTCTCGCAGATGACGTCTTATTGTTCTTGAGCAGCATTCTGCGTCCGTAAGGGCTTTAATCTGGTTCGATGATCGGCTGGTGTTTTGCCGGACAACCTGTCGAATGCTCCTGCTCAATGCCGATGAAATTTTCCTGGGGCCGACCACTTAAAATTCTCGTTCCGTGTCCCTCAGGGTTTTTTAAGCAACAGTAGTTTTACTACGCCGAATCTCACCAGCGATGGCATGTTGGTAGAGAGACCTTGCTTTTGCAGCTGGACAATTCTGCCACGTTTAAACTCTGTCAACTTTTCAGCGTTTGCCATGTTCTTACCCAATGTAACACAGGAGATCTCAGTGGGAGATGTTGATAATGCTACTGCTTGAACATAAATGACTAAATTTCGTTATGTGCTTACCGATTAACGCTTAGTTTCAGTGTGGTCATAAACTTTTTGACCAGCTAGTGTTTAGGCTAATTTCATAGTGTTCACATTTTCCCTATTAAATGCTAAAAAGGTTGTTTATTTTTATTTTCCCTTTTCTTATTTTCATCTTTCGTAGCTCTACTCAAATAACTGGTTGAATCTAAAAACGCAAAATGCATATTTTTATGTTCATTGGCCTTACGATTTTGGCCAGCAGTGTAATTGATTTACAACAATTGGTTGTACTTCCATCCTCATTCAGAAAAATTACTGGGGATTCAAAATCCCTATGTTGACTCAACAACTACCAACGATTTGCCTTTGAAAGAGAAAGAACAGCTGATAGAAATTTCAACTGATTAAACCCTAAAAACAAAATTTCAACAAGAAGAAATTACACAATTTTGGATTCAAATGGCCATGGAATGCCCTAAAATAAGTAACAGAGCTTTGAAAATTTTGATGCGTTTTCCAACAACATATTCTTGTGAGCAAACATTTTCACTGTATACAGCTACAAAGACCAAATTTAGAAATACGCTAAATATTGAAAGTAATTTGCGCTTACAGGTAACAACCGTACTTCCAAATATTGAACTACTTTGTGAACAAAAGCAAGCCCATCCGACCCACTAATAAATAAATAAGTACACTGAACTTTTACTGATATAATTTTTGCAAGCAGAAATTTTTAAACAGATATTTTTAGTGTATTTTTTTATTAAGACTCCGAAATAATTATCTTCTTTCTGATGTGAAGCTCCGCAGATCTAAAAAGTTTGGGAACCCCTGATCAATACAAGAAATCTTTGTCCTTACAAAGTACGTGTGATTAGATAATTTACGAGAACTGATGTGGCTTCTCATCAAGTTGTCGACATCGAAGTATTGGGTAAGTATACACATGAGAATTATATGTGAATAATATAAAGATATATATTCTTTAAAATGTGATACACTAAACCAAGTAAACGTTTTTTAAAACGCGTTGTTTTTGTTGGGTTTTTTTGCTGGAGTATCAAGATTTAAAAAAATAAAATCAGACAAAGCGGTAAAATACAAATTCAAAGAATTGCTTGGTTTTTTAAAAGGCTTAACTTCAATTAAATCTGATATTAAATACTAACCAGGAAAGGTTTTATGTCAGACAAGAAAAAAAATTATGAAAATCAGTGTTGGTGCTCAAGATGGAGAGTTGTGTTTTTGTTCTTTATAGCACGAAAGAAATTACATGAAGCTTGTTTCATTGGTGCTGAAAAAACTTGTGTCGATGTGATGAAAAACAAGAACTGTTTACATAAAATGTTAAGCCTAGAAAGTGTTGATACATTTCAAGAACAAACTGAAAAATAACTACCAATAAAAAGTTTTCGTTCTTAAAACTGATAAACATGTTTCTTCGCAAAGACATTTTGGAGTTCAGAGTTTTGTTTACTTTAATCGATTTCCCAATGTTTTATCAATCACTTCTTTGTGTCTCTAAATACACTGGTTAACGTACTTACAGCTGTACTTGTTTAGTTGTACGTAACAGTTTCACACCACTTGCACCTTGAAGACAGAAATCGTTATACTCCAATTAAAATTAATAAATTTATCATTCTGATGTAGAGATTACAATATTTCGGGGCTGAAAACAATAATTATAAATTCATTCCACATGATAGAATTAAAATAGAAACATGACAAAGAAGTTTAGACATTATTGAATAAAAGAAAAAAAAAGTTTGAACTTTCGGGGCAACTGTATTTGTTAAAATCATAGACATACACGTTCACAATTATTACTGACAATCCGTAAAGAAATCGTGCCCACTGCTTGTTATTGCTGGTCATTTATATTCTTGTACAATAAAACCTGTACAACCCGGAAATATCAAAATTTTGAATCATTATCTCAAGATTTCTCTTATAAAATGCCCTCTACATGACGGAACCTGCGTAACGCGAACGGAAGACTATCTTTCACTTACATCATCTATCAACAAGTACGATTAGAACCCGAGAAAGGCTGAAAAATGTTTTTGATTGAATATTATTATTTTTTAAATATTAAAAAAAATTTGTTTAATGAATAATTTTTAAATATTAATAAATTCTCGGACATTTTGTAAGTATTGGTTAAATATATTCTCTTTATTTTTCTGCCGTCATTATTTTTGCAGTTAAATTAGATTCAGGATTTATGGAAATATATTTGTCTTTTAAGTGCAAAATTCAACTCAATAAATAATTCTCACGAAAAAATAAATTATTATCTTTCTTAATTTTAAAATTTAGGGAAAAACATAACATGGTTAATAAGTAAAAGTAAAAATCCGCGCTATTTCTAAATTTTTAGTATAATATTCTACAAAGTGAACAAATTTCTTCTGTGAACTTCTTTCCACGTGGTAAATAAAAACATCCTTTCTGTGAATTAGAACGATTGATTATAAAAGTGTAATTTTCCTTTTGTTCTTCTCCAGCACTACAGTTTACTCTTTAGTAGTCTTACGAGTACGTTCGACCACTGTGTCTGTCTTTGGCGAGTTTGGTTTAGGCGTTCGACACATGATTCCAGGGTCGCGGGTTCGAATCCCCGTCGCACCAAACATATTCGCCCTTTCAGCCGTGGGGGCGTTATAATGGTCAACTCCACTATTCTTTAGTAAAAGAGTAGCCCAAGAGTTGGCAGTGAGTGGTGATGACTGGCTGCCTTCCGTCTAGTTTTACACTACAAAATTAAGGATGGCTAGCGCAGATAGCCCTTATGTAGCTTTGAGCGAAATTCAAAACAAGCAAACGAAGTGTCTACTCCTCTCTTCTGATAACTCAGTGATAATATAGAGGGTTTATATTGCTAAAATTGGAGGTTCGATACCGTTAATAACATATAGCCCATTTTTTAGCTTTACTGTTAAATTCACCCTCTCTGCACCCCAGTGGCAACAGCGATATGTCTTCAGACTTGCAACGCTATAATCCGGTTTCAATATCCGTGGTGCAAAGAGCAAAGACAGCCCATTGTGTAGCTTTGTATTTAATAATAAATTAGTTAAAAAGTATTATATTCCTGACTGCTCCATTAACATCAGATGTAACTGACGTTCTAGTCATGTTTATTTGTTGATGGGTAGGAAAGCTCTAGAGAAAACACAACACTAAGTTATAACAATAGATGTACACGTAAGGCAAGTTTAATTAAATATATATGTTTACATTTTCCCGTCCCGAAAAATTACAATATGATGGCCTGTAGTTATGAGTTCTTACTTCAGCTAATAAGCAAATCTCACAGTAAACATCGGTACTATAATAAAATATGGGAAATTGTTGACTTCCATGCTCTCGATGAGAATGTGAATGTGTCTATGTGACTGATTGCACGTCAGGTGAGTGTGTGCGTGATTAACTTTGGCATGCGGGCAGGTCAAACTGCACGTCATGACGTTTTAGTGAGTTACATAATAGATAATAAATAAAATTGTAAAATTATATAATTTTAAAGTTCTTCATTTATTTTTAAGAAATATTTTAAAACAATTTCAAATTCCCCTAGCGGGATAATTTGGATATTTGTTCTTGAGCAGACTCCCCTTCTGTTCTTTTTTTTCCATCTCCAGAAATTTACGAAATATAACATAAAGTATTCTTTGTAATTTCATCATCTGTATTCTGAAGCTATATTTTATATTATTCAGTCATGAGGGGCTAAAGAGCAATCAATGAAAATTCAGAAACCACTTTCCACGCCTATCTATACCATGCTCTAATTTATAATTTGCTAATAGATTTTTACGATACCAACTGTAATTAAATGTATAACCAATGAAAAGTCAAGATTTCAACTGATTCATTGCCATAGTCGTCATACCACCTGGGTTAACAGATAATTTACAACTTGGTTTCACGTGATAAAAAAAAATTCCCAGCAGCACCCACTGGGAAGAATAGTTGAATTTGTAACTGCTCCAGTATCGTAGTTGGAGATGCTCGAGTACCTCCAAAGGCAATTTAATATCACCGGTACCTGTTACAGACAGTAAATGTAACGACGTTTATTCGCCCTCATGTTGAATGAAGACGCTTGACATGTTCATTTTTTATCTATATATCCGAAAATAGATCTTTCTCCTACAATGGAACATGTTCGGAAAGAAAACAATGATTTGCCAGAAACCCGACAAAAAGATTTCAAAGAATTCCAAGAAAGCCAAAACAAAAGAATATAACGGATAATATATTTCGCATATACATTTCAAGCAGCACATGAGACTTATGGCGTCAATTGTAATAGGTGTATAGCTGAATTTAAATAGAATATTGAACTTATTTCAACAATCTTCAAAAGAATAGCGTGCTCTTCATGATGTATGACAGGAAAAAGTAGCCGATAATCTTAATACTGTAAAGAGTTTCGACTCAATAAGCAAAAAACGGGTAATACATCGATAATACCGGTCACAATGTTCACCAAAAAATAGTACGTTGTGATCGATCTTCACACATGATAATCGACAACCAAATAAAAAATAATAAAATAATTGTTCAGGTCTAAGAAAACAAAGAGCGCTTTTCGTGTAAATGAAAGTGGTACAGCAAGTATAAGTAATAATGAAATAGCTGTGTATGTACCAATGATAGTGAAATAGTCATGTACGTGGAAACAGTTTGTTTGTTTTTTGAATTTCGCGTTAAGCTACTTGATGGCTATCTGCGCTAGCCATTCCTAATTTAGCAGTGTAAGACTAGAGGAAAGGCACGTAGTCATCACCACCCACCGCCAACTCTTGGGATACTTTTTTACAAACGAATAGTGGGATTGATCGTCTCATTACAACGCCCCCGTGGCTCAAGGAAGAGCATGTTTGGTGTACGGGGATTCGAACCTGCGAACCTGAGCTTACGAGTCGAGTGCATTGTCCATCACAAGAAGGGTCTTGAGTGGCAACTGTTTTTCCGTGAGGTAATTCTTTACACATGGGGCAAACACTTCATGGACCCACTCCATAAAAAATTGCCTGGTTACCCATGCTTTACTGTTAGCCCTCCACATGACATTTAGTTTACTTTTCAAGACATTTTTCTTAAAAAACCCTCGGGTCTCAGAATGGTACAAAAGCAAAGACTTACGTTTTAAGTCCCCACTTGCATTACTACATAACAATAGAGTTAGCCTGTCCTTCACTGGCTTGCGTCCTAGCAGTGACTTCTCCTCCTTGGTGATGTAGGTCCTCTTTGGCATTTTCTTCCAATAGAGGTCTGTCTCATCACAGTTGAACACTTGTTGGGGAATAAAACCCTCAGCTTCTACATGGTCCTTAAATTTCCTAACAAATTTATCAGCAGCGTCTTTGTTAGAACTGCACCCTCCCCATGTCTCACCACACAATGTATGCCAGTACTCTTCCTAAATTTTTCAAACCACCCCTACTAGCATTAAAGGCATCATTCGTATCAGCACTCGTTCCAGGGTTGTTTTTCAGGAGGTCAGCATGCAACTGCTTTGCTTTCTCACAAATGATAGTCTCAGAAATGCTATCACCAGTTAACTGTTTTTCGTTTACCCAAATCAACAACAGGTTATCTACCTCTTCCATTGTTTGTGATCTTTGTTTTGTAAGCACTGTAACTCCTTGTGCAACATCAGCTCCTTTGATGACCTCTTTATTTTTCACTATGGTGCAGACTGTAGACTTCGCCACATCAAACCGTGTTGCAAGGTCAGACACGTGAACACCACTCTCATACTTCGCTATGAGATCTTTTTTCACCTCTGTTGTAGCTGTAACAACTTTTCTTTTTGGTATGCTGCTTTCATTTTCCTTCTTTGACCCCATGATGGCTTATTTACTCAGAATATTTAGAAAAAACAAAAAGAAAGAAAACTGAGAACTCGCAGATTTTAGCGAGGGTGTGGACTGAGGGAGAAGTGCGGGTAAAATGTTTTAGGCAAGCATGGCGTGGGCCGAAAATGGCCGAAGGGTCATCAGTCGGGATATTTCGGGGGTTCGTGCCACGACAGCGTTGTTCGGGAAGCGCGTTTATGTTCGGCAACCGAGACATTTTTCTCTCAAACAATCTGTTCGAAAACCGAATTGTTCGAGAACCGAGGTTCCCCTGTAATTTGTATTTTAGATTTTCCTTCAATGTCAACCTCGAAACTAGCACACCGATTAGAAACAATTATAAAACTGATTATAGAAACAATAAAAATCACTTTATTATGGTGTATAACTTCATGTGAATAGAGACAATTTATAAATCCTACATTTTTATATTTCAGTTGAAAGCGAAATCAGGAGAATGGATATCTGCTGTCCCACTAGAGGAAGCCATTTTGGTAAACGTTGGAGATATGTTGGCAATCTGGAGCGATGGAGTATATCCGGCTACAGTGAGTGATAACAAATAAAAATGGAAGAACTTCGTTGCGTGGTACTATGTTAAACATAGTAGTAGTTTAACATGACAATATATATTTGTAACATTCTTATTAGTAAACAGTAATATTATATCTATACATAATATCAGAATATTCAATGTACAAAATTACTCACAGGTAAATATTTATTATAAATATATTTTACTGAGTGATATCTAGAAGTATAGTAAGCTTGTGTAAATATCTTTTTTTCTCTCACATTGACCAAAAGCAGCAGTTTGTGTTTAAACACAAATTTAAAATATCAGTGATATAAAGTCAGCTAAGAATTGATTAGTTATGTTATTTAAACCTAAAGCAAATATTTTATTTTGTAACTGATATAATAAAAAACAAGTGCCTGGAAACTATAGTTTCTTCACTGTGCTTGCTTGCTGATAAATTTGAACAAAGTATTTAACTTTATTTTCTTATTCAAATAGTAATAATATTCTATTTGCACACATTTGGTTGCACAATGTAGCCTCATCGAGTCCTGGTTCCGAAGGAGGAATCTTAAAAGCAATGTTCAAGAAGTTCTGCGGCCTACTTTGTTAATCCTGATGGCATCGTTATGGTGGAACCTCTCAATGGATCCAACAGGTTTCCTACAGTTAACGCAGCTGAATATCTCGCCAACAAAATAAAAAACATAATTTCTTACTAGTGAAGCCTGGACGATCCGACCTTTAATGTTTGATACATTTAATACCTTGTCAGGAAATTAGTTAACGTTCCGTAAACAATACACGAAGTTCAATCAGTCGAGTTGCATGTGTACAACAAAGATCTATTGGGTTTTATTTACTTCTTCATGTGTTGAACGTGGATACAGGGTGCGATTTATTAAACTTACGTATAGTCTGCTGTTCTCGTGTATTGCGATTACATTGTTATTTGCTTAAATAAAAGTGTATTTTACAAATAAAAACCAATGAATGTAATGAACTTTATCATTTCGAGACACTTTAGCACCTGTTACCATGTTGATCATATTAAATAAAAGTGAAGTATAATCTTGTTTCCTCCTTTCCATGATGTATAATTATTACCTTGTTCCTTCCTTTCCATGAAGTATAAGTACAGTCTTGTGGCATCCTTTCTATGAAGGATAATTAGAACCTTGTTCCCTCCTTCTCATGAAGAATAAGTACAACCTTGCTCCACCCTTTCTCTTGCGCATGTGATAATGAAAAAGTACTATTAATATTTTCTTTCATTATGATTGTTTTGTACAAAGCTACACGTGGGTTATCTACACTAGCCTCTTCTCAAGTCCTACTCTAATAGAACAAAGAGATTTGATAGCCACAATTATAACGCACCCGCTGCTCCAAAGTTTGGAGAGTAACTTCGCTGCTATGAGACGATAGACATACTTAGATCAGTATGTTACCAGGAAGTTTTTACGTTTCTTTAGCAAAGAATGTTAAACGACAGATCAGATTCACTGATTATGGAAGTTATAATTTCTTACTAAATGGTGTAAAAACTAGTAGAGTACAAAAGTCTGATATTGTTTACATTAAATAACTTTAAGATAATGCTTTCTTATCCCTCAAATTTAATGGATTTTGGCTTCGTTATTGGATAGTTATTATACAAGTCAAACACTTATACATATCTTCCACGATTGTGTAAAACAGTTTGTCAGTAAGCAGTTTACATGAAATATTGTGTCTTTAAGGAACGGCAAGAAAATCTGAAAATAGTATGTGTGAGAGTTTAGAAAATAAAGTTGAATCTGCAATGTTTTTAAACACCAATAAAAAAAATTTCACGAACAGATATTCTAACAGAAAAACATTTGAAATGAAACATGCACAGTGACAAGTTCAAACCTTTTTAAATTTAGTGAATGTAGTTTTCATAAGCAACTGTTATTATGGATTTAGTCACGTAGAAACAACGTGACTAAGCCTGTTAAAGAGTTTCTCAGCAAGGATTAGAATCCAACATTTTCCAATTTTCTTTGGTGTCGGAGTTTATTTTTCAGTATTTTAGACAAACTGTACGTATTACAATCGCTCCACTCAGTTTTATTTAATCTAAATTTCTTGAATCAGTATGTATAGTTCTCATATTAACCTATCAACTTTTATCCTGAAGGTTTAGGGTAAACTCCAATCAGGTTTCCCTAAATTATTGTTCTGATGTCTTCAGTAACAATCGTCAGTACTTTAAATACTGCAGGAAAAGACTAGTACAGAAACTGTATTCAAAGGTATTATCATTATTATTAATATATTAATATATTTGTTGCTTAAGTAACGATGATTGTTACCTTTATTAGTGATTGTTATCTAACATCAGAATAATTCTAGTGTTACGTTAGAATGGAACCTCGGAATAGATTCAACAGGTTTTCTACAGTTAACGCGATTGAATATCTCGCCAACAAATTTAAAAAAAATACTTGTTATCAGTGAAGCCTGGACGATCTGACCTTTAAGATTTGATACATTATATACCTAGTCAGGAAATTAGTTAACGTTCCCTAAACAATACACCAAGTTCAGTCAATCGATTTCCATATGTACAACAAAGATCTATTGGGTTTTATTTAAACGTTTGAGTTGAACGTGGATACAAGGTGTCATTTATGAAATTTACGTATAGTTTGTTATTCTCATGTATTGCGATTACATTATGTTATTTGCTTAAATAAAAGTGTATCTTACAAATATAAACCAATGAATGTACTTTGTTTATAATTTCAAAAGACTTTAGCACCCGTAACAATGTTGATCATATCAAATGAGAGTTAAGTACAGTCTTGTGACGTCATGGAAATAATCGAAAAGTACTGTTAATATATATTTTTTTCATTTTCTACTAAGCTACACATGGGCTATCAGCAATAGCCTCGTCTCCAGTGCTACTGCAATAAAACAAAGAGATTTAACAGCCACAATTATAACGGACCCACTGCTCCAAACTGCAGAGCGAGATTTTCCCGGAATAGGACGAGTTTTGTTTTTGTTTGTTTTTTGGAATTTCGCACAAATCTACTCGAGGGCTATCTGTGCTAGCCGTCCCTAATTTAGCAGTGTAACACTAGAGGGAAGGCAGCTAGTCATCACCACACACGGCCAACTCTTGGGCTACTCTTTTACCAACGAATAGTGGGATTATACTTTATTGATGATACTTTATTTCATGTAATACCTAGGTATATAGTATGCATTGTTTTAAACGAAATTGCCAGAAATTAAATGCGAAAGCAGATGGTGTCGAAAATGCTCGATTTTGTCCACTTGACATTCCATTTAATGAGCTGAAAATGAGAGCAAAAATTAAAGACATATGAAAATCAAACACACCATCTATTAGAGCAAAAAAAGTATCTACCAAATGACATGAAATATTTTGCGAAAGCGTTTCATTTATGAATATATTTTTTTAACTTGAAAAAACGCTCACGAATTATTCCTCAACCCAATACATTAATTCAAAATTTGTACATCTCTTCCATGTTTCTGTAAAGCAATTTGTTTATCAACGAGTGGTTTACATGAAATATTGTATCTTTAAGACATGGCAAGAAAATATGAAAATAGTGTATGTGAGAGTTTAGAAAATAAAGTTGAATCTGCAATGCTTTTAAACACCAATACAAAATCATATGAACAGATACTGTAACATAGAAACATGTTAAGATATTTTTATATATTACACCATTAATGCAAAATAATCTTGATTTAAGTCAAGTGAATAACCACTATTAAGATTCATTATGAATGTTTTCAGCCGAACATTACATTTTCAGCACGGGATACAGAAAAGCGGGTTTTATGAAAATTATTTCTTCTAATCAAATAACTAATTTCAGGAGGAAAAGGTTTTCTGAGAACCTCTGAACCTTCCAAGCCTCAAACGACTGCTTTCATGGACTGATGGACACTATTACAAAACGTAAAATTTAGACCAACTTGACCATGGAGAAGACAGCATGTGCAGTGACAAGTTCAAACCTTTTTCTTATATCTGGTGTATTTAACGTTTATTAGCAAATGTTATTATGATTTTTTTTTACGAATTTAGCTTTCGTAGTTTCTACGTGACTAAACCTGTTGAAAATTTTTCAGCAAGGATTAAAATCCAACATTATTCAGTTTTCTCAGGTATTGTAGTTTGTCTTTTCAGTATTTTGGACAGGAACTTTACGTACAACAGTGGTGCTACTCACAGTTTTGTTATTTACTTTAAAATACTTGAATTAGTATGTACATGTATAGTTTCCATATTAACCTAACACGTTTTATCCGGACACTTTAGGGTAAACTCCAGTTAGGTCTCTCTGAATTAATGTTCCATTCTTTAGGAAAAATCATTACTTTAAAAACTGTATAATCATAGTTGTACAAATGCTGTACTCTAAAGTAGAAATAAAAATATGTATTATTTATTTATTCTATTTATTGAATAATTATTGAAGTAATTAAGTAATTTATTGAAATTACTATATAATTTCAAGTGTCATGAGGCCGAACATGAGTTTTCTTACATTTCATCGAGTTACCACAGTTGTTCCATATATTTCTAAGCTCGTCAAATCATTTTTCGTATTTAGGCCTACTTGCAATATACGTCTACTGCTTCTCAAAGTACATACAGGCAGGTTCAATTACTTTCGAATTCTCTTTTACGAAATGAACCATTCTTCCTATCTATTTGAACAACGTTAATCTCACTTTAATACAGATTAACCTTTGGGGCTATATTAATCGTTAGGCCTACTTTCTCTGTCCAAATGTCTCTTTTAGGTGACATTTATTTGTTTCTTACGCGTACAGTCTTTGTCAGAGTGTACTTTTCCTGCTCATCTCGCACTATTTATAGATTTATTACTTATATGTTTGCTCTCTATATCCTCGAGATTAAGAAATTCACAAGACATTAACACTCCTACGAAAAGTGGGGCCTCACAGGCCCCAGAGCAACGTGAAAGGTTATTAATATTAGGCTAATAAATTTGTATTCAAATGAAATTGCCATTTCATTTTATTTCATTTCATTAAATTTATGATACTTATGATGATTTCATTTCATTAATGACAAAGTGAACAACATCAATGATAGCTTGCATATTTAAGATAATTGCTCTAAACTTTTCTTCATGGAAAGCAAAAAACAAAACATAACTCTGACAGTTATAAATTAAATGTACTCACGTTTCTGAAACGTTTTGATATTTAAATTTACTTTTTCACAGATTAGTAAATTTAATCATGTCAAGTTCTTTAAGTAGTTGAACAGTAATGTTTAAACTCAGAGTAAGATTAACATGGGGTAGCTTATAGCTGAAACATTTTTGTCTGATCATTTAACTTTCACCTTTTTCTTCATAAAAGTAGATATTTGAATACAAATAATTAATATGGAGAACGCATAAATCAACTGCCTGATGGATGGTTTTCATAAATATCTAGTCGGAATCTGAATCGAAGTTTCAAATGCATGCATGTTATATAGAATTTACAATGAACAAAATTTTTGTGTCAGTATATACAAATCTTGAATTTTTCGAACTTTTCCAAAGTTAATAATGAGTTACTTTATCCCGAATAGACATATCTATATATATTTAGTTTCATTAAATTTCCACCTGATTAATATTAACAGTTACAATTTAAGTTCCGTAATTTACTCACAGATGACGCGTTAGGTTGTGACCTTGTAACAGGGCAAAGTACAACGTATGTCTGAGTAGATTGTCACGTGATATACTTAACAGTGCTTGACGTTGATGGAGACGTATTTATTGAAATATGGAAATATGTAAAGTTTGGAACTAATACAAATACACAGAACTCCTCTGAAGAGTCCTTAGAATATCTTCTCAGCTAGTGTCAGAGCAAGCTCGGCAAAACAAACCTGTTTAAATAGTGCCAGTCACGAAAAGAGTTGATTGAAGCAACAACAATGATCCAAATATTTTATATGAATCAGACAATTAATTTTAAAAACGCCTTTTCCACGTCTATAAATACAACTTTGTAAATCATACTTATGCAATTGTGTATTACAGTTTTAAACTGTTTCTGTCCTTTAAACAAAATCTACTAAGCTCATTTATCGTTAATACATTTCCAGTCACGCTTATACACTCGTGCACCAGGTTTTCACATTTTCAGCGCTCTTTGCACTAGT
Source organism: Tachypleus tridentatus (assembly GCF_004210375.1). Classification (NCBI taxonomy): domain Eukaryota; kingdom Metazoa; phylum Arthropoda; class Merostomata; order Xiphosura; family Limulidae; genus Tachypleus; species Tachypleus tridentatus. Next base: position 65,935,825 of record NC_134836.1, on the reverse strand, counting down.
AAGTTTACACCAAGAGTATTTCTGTAACCTCAGAATATTGGGTTGAAGAAACAAAATATTCTCAATGAAAATGTACATTCTGGCCAATCACCGATAACGTTAACTGTTATTGGACACTAACACTGGCGTGATAACAACATACTCTTAGAGATGTAACATCAGCTTATTTGTCTCTAAACCGAACGATAAATCTGTTTCATTACGTAGTGATTCGAGACTTCAGCAGAACTGATGATTTCTATTCCAGTTGTCGACATCGAAGCTGTGGGTAAGTTCGTGAACTTGAAAATTACAATAAATATAAAATAAGCTTTACACATGAAGAAAATAGAAGAATATATGTTTTTAAAATGTCGTACAACAAAGTATCAGACCGTAAAGAAATTAGACATTTTTAAAATCGTGTTTTTTGCTGAAATATCTCAAGTAAGAAATAAAACCTAAACAATGGAGGACAATACAAATTGTGTCATAAGAACTACTTGGTTTCTGATAGGCTTAACTTCAAATAAATCTGATGTCTGGTGTGTCTTTTCATTGAAAAAAAAAAACATTATGTAAATCATTCCTGGTGCTCAAGATGGGAGATTGTGTTTCTGAACTTAATAGCACGAAAAAAATTACATGAAGCTTGTTTCATTGGTGCTGAAAAAACTTGTGTCGATGTAATAAAAAAACAAGAACTGTTTACATAAAATGTTAAGCCTAGAACGTCTTGATACATTTCAAGAACAAACTGAAAAATAACTACCAACAAAAAGTTCGCGTTCTTAAAACTGATAAAGATGTTTCTTCGCAAAGACATTTTGGAGTTCAAAGTTTTGTTTACTTTAATCGATTTCCCAATGTTTTATCAATCACTTATTTGTGTCTCTAAATACACTGGTTAACGTGGTTACAGCTGTACTTGTTCAGTTACACTATTTCCACCTTGAAGACAAAAATCGTTATGCTCCAATAAAAGCTAATAAATTTATCATTCTGATATAGAGATTATAATATTTCGGGGCTGAAAACAACAACAATTATAAATTCATTCCGCATGATAAACTTAAAATAGAAACATGTCAAAGAAGTTTAGACATTATTGAATAAAAGAAAAAACATCAATTTGTGGAAACTGTACGTGTTAAAATCGTAAACAATTATTACTGACAACCAGTAAGGAAATCGTGCCCAGTGCTTATTGTTACTGGTCATCTGTATTCTTATATTTCCTTAGTGTTTCTCATCTGAGATTCGTAAAACATGTTCGCTGATCTCCACTTTGGTCACAACTCAAATATTAAAATCACTGAAAAATAACGCTCACATAAATACGTGAATTATATTATTTAATATTTCCAAATCTGATTTCACTGCACTTCAATGAGTCATCGGAAAGGCTTGTAGCGCTAGAACCCTTGACGAACACAACACAAATAGCCAACTATGTAGCTTAGAATTATGTAACATGTTGTATTTTTATTCTATAATTTTATCGTCAAAACTACAGCTACTCATTTGGTTATCTGTTCTGTACTCACTATGGAAAGTCAAACTCTGTATATCAAGTTTATAAAGATTTTAAACTTGATGTTTAGTCAACTTCGAGCATGTTATTGTAGACTAGCCAAGACATAATTTACAGGACCGATGTAATACAAAGTTAAACAACTATTATTTTCACATTGTCTGTCAAATACACTATAACACATTTTTCACTAATTTAACTAATATATGAATGGTAATTGGTAGGCTTACTAATTGTAAATCGAAATCAGATTTGTCATCTATATAATACTGTTTCGTAAAGTACTCGGGTCTTTGAATGATTTGGTGAAAAGTACTAACTTCGTACATATCTCTGTGCGGGAAACGTGATGGTCAGGTGGTCGGGGGTTCGATACTCAACAACAAAAATTCACCCGTTCACTCGTGTTAGTGTCATTAAGCCACTCTCAATCCCACCATTTGTTGGTAAAAGGGTAGCCAAGAGTTTGCAGTAGGTGGTCTTGACTAGTTGTCTTCCCTCTTGTCTTTCACTTCTAAAGTAAGGACGACTAATCCAGACAGTCCTCGGGTAGTTTTGCGAGAATTAAAAAGTGTATCTAGACGCGGCAATATTTGAACGTTGAGTACAGCAGTTTAAAAGTATGGATTACATAAAACATACAAATGCGCTGGAAGATATTTTATAAATGACTATTCTTCGTTTGTTTAATTTAACGAAAAGTTACTTGAGTCCTATATGCTCTAGAAATTCTAAATTTGAAGTAATATACTAGAGGAAAACAACTGTAAATGCCACCCACCACTAGCTCTTGAACTACTCTGGGTTTATTTTCAGTGAGTACAAACCCCAGAAGTTATGGCCATTTACTCTCTCATTCGTCAACATGAGTTTACATATATCACCAAATCGGTTCATATAACCAATACTGCTTTTCTTGTGTCCCAGCTGTACTGATGAGTTCCGTATTGAGCGAAATATGTCTGCGTTAATGGGCATTGGAAATATATCTTTATTGGAATAATTTTATTCGCTCTTTTACTCCTTAAATCGATAAGTGCCTAAGCAAAGAATGTTGTGTTAAATATATGATAAAAGTAACACTATCTTGTAACAAGTATAATTTTGCTTCTCTAACTTCAAAAATGCGTTCACACCGACCCAGTTGTTGTAATTAAACATATTGTTTTTTTACAGGGTTGAAACAATCTGGTCAGCCGAGTAATGAAGCATTCCGTAAAGTGGCGTCAGAAATCCACCAAGCTTTCTCACAAATTGGTTTTGTTTACCTTGTAAACCATGGGATATCACAAGAACAAGTATGTCGTGCTCTTTTGATTACTTGTTTTTCTCCAACTTTCATTTTGTTAAGATTGAGATAGGAAGTTTACAAAAAACGACAGAACAACATGTAGTTGTATATATCTTTTCTGTTTTCTAGTTTTCCGCCATTTTCCAGAAGTCCAGAGAGTTTTTTCTACTTCCTCTTGAAGTAAAAGAAAAATACAAAAGACTTCCAAATCATTACGATGGCTACCTTAGTTCAGATAAAGAAATGTAGGTAGAAGATTAATACATACAAAATATCCTTGAAGTTAATGTAAATTTATTTTATTTTCCCCCAATATATTTTATAAAATCACAATAAAAAGGTTAACAATAATCATTTTTGATTATAAAGATTTATCTTGGTAAGTGAAGAAGTGGAACTCCTGATAAATGAAAGTCTATCTTCCAAAAGTTCATCAGATATTCCTCAGTGCTGATTTATCTACTTTTTGATTTTATCTATTTAGATCAATTTTCTTAAACAATCGCGACACATAATAATCATTTCTGTACTACTACCCCTTCGTTAGAAAGAAGCCAAAGAATCAAACCGTTGAATTAGTATGGAACTAAATCTTGGTCCTCTTATCCTCCCGACCTGGCATGGCAAGGTGGTTAAGGCACTCGACTCGTAATCTGAGGGTCGTGGGATTGAATCCCTGTCACACCACACATGCTCGCCCTTTCAGCCGTGGGGGCGTTATAATGTGTCGGCCAATCCCCCTATTCGTTGGTAAGAGTAGCCCAAAAGTTGGTGGTGGGTGGTGATGACTAGCTGCCATCTTTATAGTATTACACTGCTAAATTAGGGAGGGCTAGCGCAGATAGCCCTTGTGTAGCTTTGCGCGAAATTCAAAAAACCAAACTATTTCTACTGATATCATTAAAACATAAAAAACACAACCTCAGATCTATATGAATGGAGCACTCTTTCAGACTGCTACATCTGCAAAATGTTTAGGATTTACATTTAACTCAAAACTAACGTGGTAAACCACAGAAGTAACATTAGAACAAAAATTTGGCGAAGAACAAATTATGCTAGAAGACTAACTGGTAAAACCAGTGTAGCAACAGCAGATAACATCATAAAAATATATAAAACGTACATTAGTCCTGTCAATAATTATGCAGCCCCTGCATGGATAAAGTAAGTAACAAAAACTACTTCAAACAAAACAACAAACAATAAAATTCCCTACTTACAACAGCTTATAAAGTACTCAGAACAACATTATCAGAATTCATGTATAAATACGCGCACATAGCATATAGACTCCTACATAGTACAATGAATTATTTTGACAGAAATTGGAAAAAAATGAACTAGTAGGCGAACTACACAGGAAGTGTATACATGATGAGGATAGACCCTAAACACCTTTTCCCATTGAATATATATTTTCTAAATAAAGAGAAAAGGTAATCTATAAACTAAACTACACATTAGTTTAGGGGTTAATTACTAAACTTTGAAAGAGTTTTTTAATGTAAATGTTTTATAGTTAATACCTATGTAGTGAAAGTGCAAATAATCATGGAACTATAAAGAAAATGATTTTGCACCAAGTGTATGTAGATAGTGCATGGACATTGCCCTGAAAGGGGACTGAGTAGGTACAATTACGGTAGCCCTCGTGTGCAGTGTATAAATACACTTGACAATTGTAAAAACAAATATAAGGGAAGTAGGAGAGGTCGACGAAACATGACCCTCCTGGGTATATAAACATCAATACCCAAATACCTATGAGAGAGAGAGAAAATATCACTAACAACAAATGTCCTCTGTTGGTTGTTAGCAAAACTCTACTTATTTTGAACATTCCACAGTTGTTAAAAAACATCAACCACCCACTACGCTCAAATAGATATTTTGATAACGGAAAGAATAAAACGATAGAAGAAAGTGACGAAGATACAAAATAGGTTATTTGAATTAGTTATTAAAATAAATATCTTTATATTCATTTCTGTTATACCTAGTCTCTAAGATATAACAATAGATAAATGTTTTTCTTATGTTTTCGTTTGTTGGAAAGCATGCTTCAAAAACGTACACACACACACAGTTTCTACACTGTCTGTGTATTTGGTTCTTATTCGCCCTGTTTAGATAAGGCTACTATTTGTATTAAGTATACTGAGCAGTGTATATTATAGTGTTGTGTACCTTGTCCTCTAGACTGCGATTCTTCCCCCTAAATAATTACGTGAAACAGTTATATTCACTTTCAAGGAAAATGTACGTCTTGGTACAAAGTTCCTTCAACCTCAGTTTGTTCTTGACCTTCGACACTTTTACATGTTACCTTTTGAAACCATTACAATAAAAGTGATCGACTTTCACTATCACCTCGTACATTGACGTATATTTACAAAGAATAACAAACTTCGTCCTTCACAAACACTCATCTTTTGTACCAATTCTGATTATACATGAACACAGGAGCGAAACAAGACCACTTCTTCACCTTGGTTGTGTACGGAGATTCATAGAACTTCTATTTATATTTACGAAACAAATTTACCAGTTATTACCTCTGTTTAATTAACCAAGTAACTAAATGTCTCCTGACTCCTAAAGTTAACAACCTCTGTGTTTCTTTCATCATTTAGTCTCAAACGGAATTCAAAAGAAATAAAAAGAAACTTATGGAATAGTGAACAGTGAATGTATCTTTCCATCTGACCAAGATACTCCCGATTCAAAGAAACTTGTCTTGACTTCCTCGAGGCGTGCGTGAACCTGTGTCGCCGTTTTTGGTGGTTCTTGCTTTATCTTTAGGTAACATTTTGACTTCCATTTAGAGATGAGAATTATTTGTCAGTAGTATTTCTCCGATTATTTAACTAATATTACTAGGATAATGTCTGGTACAATATCATGTGTAAACAGATTTAACACATATTAGTACAGTTTGTTGATTTAGATGTTTGTCTCATCCCCACCCTCACCTGAAAATATTTCTTTTGGGCTCCCGTTTCTGTTAATTCAACAACTTTTAGATCACGTATTGTTTACAATATGTATTAATTTGTACGTAATCAATTTATTGTTATAACATTACCAATTTAAAACAATATGAATTCTCAACAATATAGAAATCATTTTTCACACTGACTTACAGTTTAGTAATGGTATAGATAGGCTGTAAATGTTGTGTTCAGTGGAAGAACAATATTTTACATACCCTTGTTTGTTTTCTTCATTTTATGTTTTTTGTTTCTTGAGTGTTCCTCTTCCTTTGAAGTATTTTAGATTTATTAGAATTATGGTATTAAAAGAAAAAGACTCACTTGCTATAAATTAAAATTATAGATTAAATTCATTATCTCGGTGTAATAAGTGTGTTTAATTTTCCTTTATAACTGAATGTTTTTTGCTGCCCAGACATCGCAGAAGACTTTTTCTTGAAGAGACACCAAGAACTCACAAAGTGCAAAGAAAATGCATCAACATTAAGACTGCTGTACTACCCTCCTGTAACAGATGTGACTGACCTTACAACGACTGTTCGTTGCGGTGAACATTCTGACTTTGGAACGGTGACATTTTTGTTTCAAGATAATGTTGGTGGTCTGGAGGTAATGATTAAATTAATGTATGTAAATGAGTAAATTAAAAAAAAAATTTCATTACGAATTTCGAAATTACATTAAACCGAAACGTCTACTGTTAACCTAAATAGTTTTAAAATAATTGGACATTAGAATCTTAATGTAACAGAATGTTTAGATAACTGTACAGTAATTACACAGTTTAGAAAGTTTGTTTAATGTTGTATAATATATAAAAAAAAATTATAAATGCATGTGGAAATAAATTTCGATGAAAGCTATAAAACTAAGTTATATTACATTAAACCAAATTACAAATATTAGTTTATGTTTACTATTCGAAAGTAAGTTATTATTTAATTATAAGGAATTAATTCGTTACGAATTGAACCATTAGAGGATAACAGTAGTTTTATAAAATGATTTTTGGAATTTTGAATAACATACAGATGGTGGTGATCAAACCACCAAAGAAATTAAAACTTATATGGATGAAAATTCCAAAGAAACCCTACAATTGAAATTGGACAACGATTTACTAAAACGTTCTTTGTTTTATTTTTATTTTTTTACTGTT
>NC_134836.1:65893130-65928366 GCF_004210375.1 Tachypleus tridentatus | reverse complement strand
ACATAAATTAAAAATAAAAACAATTAGTGTTACTGATTTTATTCTCTTGAAAACTGTTGCTATTTCCTAACAGAATGTCTCCCTTAAAAAATACTAGAGGAAGACGTTTTGATTAACGGAATTTTAACATTAAAAATGAATTTATATCAAAGCTGGTCACAAAGAGGCCTTTCTGGAAGTGACATGGGTGATCTCGTTTACGAAATAGAATGAGTAATTTACAAAAAAAAATTGTTAGTGATAAAGTGTTGGAGTAATAGCACTGGAAGTTAAGAGTGGTTGATTTCAGTGTGCACGAATAACAGATCCAGTTGGAAGACCGAATAACATTCCGGATCGGGAATCCCTTGGAACTAGCTTGACTTAATATTGTATTTGCCTACTTTAGATGTCTGTGTATGTGTTAAATTTATTTTTGTGTTAATAATCTCATTGATATAATCCTTTCAAATAATATACAGATAATCCCAATGATATAATTCTTTGAGATACCAAAGAGATCATCCTGTTCATATAATCTTTCAGATAACATAGAGATAATTCCACTCATATAATCCTCTCAGATAAAATAGAAATAATCCCGTTGATATAATCCTTCCAAATATAATAAAGATAATCCCGTTGATATAATCCTTTCAAATATAATAGAGATAATTCCGTTGCCATAATTCTTTCCAGATAACCTAGAGATAATCCCATTGATATAATATTTTCAAATAACATAGAGATTATTCCATTCATATAATCTTTTTCAGATATCATAAAGATTATTTCATATTGATATAATCCTTTTGAGATAACATATCGATCATCCTGTTCATATAATCTTTCAGATAGCATAGAGATAATTCCACTCATATAATCCTCTCAGATAAAATAGAAATAATCCCGTTGATATAATCCTTCCAAATATAATAAAGATAATCCCGTTGATATAATCCTTTCAAATATAATAGAGATAATTCCGTTGACATAATTCTTTCAAATAACACATATATTATCCCACTGATGTAATTCTTTCAGATAACATAGAGATAATCCAATTAATATAATCCTTTCATATAGCATAGACATCTTCCTATTGATATAATATTTTCAGATATCATAAAGATAATCCCATTCATATAATCTATCAAATAACATATCGATCATCCTGTTTATATAATCCTTTCATATAAAATAGAGTTTATCCTGTTGATATAATCCTTTCAGATAAGACGATGATTATCTAATTGATATAATCCTTTCATTTAACATTCCATTCATATGATGCTTTCAGATAACACAGAGATAATCTAATCCCGTTAATATAATCCTTTCAGATAACATATCGATCATCCCGTTGATATAATCCTTTTAGATAACACATTGATCAATGTTATATTTTCTTTCCAAACAGATAACATAGAGATAATCCTTTGATATAATCCTTTCATACAGAAATAATCCAGTTGATATGAAAAGAGTCTGTCAGGAGGAAAGAGAAAATGTGCGTTTACAAAAATTAAAGGTGTGAAGTGTTGTCAGGATAGAAGTGTGTTTGGTTTCTTGTTAATTATGTTCTTATGGCTCAAGAATTGAAAAACTTCTGCAAAGGATGATTCCCGAGCAACCCTGAGCTTGTTCACAAAATATAAAATATGTGATAGTTTGATCTGAGGTTAGCAAGAGCAAAGCAATAGGGACGTTTACAACTTTCTACAACATGGAAATGGAAGAGTAGAGAACAAACTCGGAAATCTCACTGCACCTTTATTCTAAGATATGTAAAGTAACACTCGTGACACATTAGTAAGTTAAAATTTCTTTAACGCTAAAGATGGACTTAGCTATGTCTTGAAAAGAAAGAATAAAACGTACACACGTTCGTCAAATGTACAGTTCTGGAATTTTTGTCATATAATGGATGTATCACGTTACGACATTATTGTCCAATTTATCCCCAGAAAGATATACTGAGTTGAGCTTGTTTTGTTTGTTTTTTAATTTCGCGCAAAGCTACAAGAGGGCTATCTGCGCTAACTGTCCCTAATTTAATAATGTAACACTAGAGGAAAAGCAGCTAGTTATCACCATCTACCAACTCTTGGTCTACTCTTTTACCAACGAATAGTGGGGTTCACTGTCAGATTACAACGCCTTCGTGGCTGAAGGAATGAGCATGTTTGGTGTGGGGATTCGAACCCGCAAGCCTGAGATTACGAGTCGAGTGCCTTAACTCACATGGCCATGCTGACCCATTGAGGTTGATAGAGACGTATTTATTCAAACACGGAAATATGTAAAGTTTGAACTAATACAAATACACAGAACTCCTCTGAAGAGTCCTTAGAATATCTTCTCAGCTAGTGTCAGAGCAAGCCCGGCAAAACAAACCTGTTTAAATAGTGCCAGTCACGAAAAGAGTTGATTGAAGCAACAACAATGAACCAAATATTTTATATGAATCAGTCAATTAATTTTAAAAACACCTTTTCCACGTCTATAAATACAACTTTGTAAATCATACTTATGCAGTTGTGTATTACAGTTTTAAACTGTTTCTCTCCTTTAAACAAAATCTACTAAGATCATTTATCGTTAATACATTTCCAGTCACGCTTATACACTCGTGCATCAGGTTTTTCACATTTTCAGCGCTCTTTGCACTAGTAAGTTTACACCAAGAGTATTTCTGTAACCTCAGAATATTGGGTTGAAGAAACAAAATATTCTCAATGAAAATGTACATTCTAGCCAATCACCGATAACGTTAACTATTATTGGACACTAACACTGGCGTGATAACAACATACTCTTAGAGATGTAACATCAGCTTATTTGTCTCTAAACCGAACGATAAATCTGTTTCATTACGTAGTGATTCGAGACTTCAGCAGAACTGATGATTTCTATTCCAGTTGTCGACATCGAAGCTGTGGGTAAGTCCGTGAACTTGAAAATTACAATAAATATAAAATAAGCTTTACACATGATGAAAATAGAAGAATATGTGTTTTTAAAATGTCATACAACAAAGTATCAGACCGTAAAGAAATTAGACATTTCTAAAATCGTGTTTTTTGCTGAAATATCTCAAGTAAGAAATAAAACCTAAACAATGGAGGACAATACAAATTGTGTCATAAGAACTACTTGGTTTCTGATAGGCTTAACTTCAAATAAATCTGATGTCTGGTGTGTCTTTTCATTAAAAAAAAAACATTATGTAAATCATTTCTGGTGCTCAAGATGGGAGATTGTGTTTCTGAACTTAATAGCACGAAAAATATTACATGAAGCTTGTTTCATTTGTGCTGAAAAACTTGTGTCGATGTAATAAAAACAAGAACTGTTTACATAAAATGTTAAGCCTAGAAAGTGTTGATACATTTCAAGAACAAACTGAAAAATAACTACCAACAAAAAGTTCGAGTTCTTAAAACTGATAAAGATGTTTCTTCGCAAAGACATTTTGGAGTTCAAAGTTTTGTTTACTTTAATCGATTTCCCAATGTTTTATCAATCACTTATTTGTGTGTCTAAATACTTTGGTTAACGTGCTTACAGCTGTACTTGTTCAGTTACACTATTTCCACCTTGAAGACAAAAATCGTTATGCTCCAATAAAAGCTAATAAATTTATCATTCTGATATAGAGATTACAATATTTCGGGGTTGAAAACAACAACAATTATAAATGAGTCCGCATGATAAACATAAGATAGAAACATGTCAAAGAAGTTTAGACATTATTGAATAAAAGAAAAACATCAATTTGTGGAAACTGTACGTGTTAAAATCGTAAACAATTATTACTGACAACCCGTAAGGAAATCATGCCCAGTGCTTATTGTTGCTGGTCATCTGTATTCTTATATTTCCTTTGTGTTTCTCATCTGAGATTCGTAAAACATGTTCGCTGACATCCACTTTGGTCACAACTCAAATATTAAAATCACTCAAAAATAACGCTCACATAAATACGTGAATTATATTATTTAATATTTCCAAATCTGATTTCACTGCACTTCAATGAGTCATCGGAAAGGCTTGTAGCGCTAGAACCCTTGACGAACACAACACAAATAGCCAACTATGTAGCTTAGAATTATGTAACATGTTGTATATTTATTCTATAATTTTATCGTCAAAACTACAGCTACTCATTTGGTTATCTGTTCTGTGCCCACTATGGAAAGTCAAACTCTGTATATCAAGTTTATAAACATTTTAAACTTGATGTTTAGTCAGCTTCGAGCATGTTATTGTAAACTAGCCAAGACATAATTTACAGGACCGATGTAATACAAAGTTAAACAACTATTATTTCCACTATGTCTGTCAAATCCACTATAACACATTTTTCACTAATTCAACTAATATATGAATGGTAATTGGTAGGCTTACTAATTGTAAATCGAAATCAGATTTGACATCTATATAATACTGTTTCGTGAAGTACTCGGGTCTTTGAATGATTTGGTGAAAAGTACTAACTTCGTACATATCTCTGTGCGGGAAACGTGATGGTCAGGTGGTCGGGGGTTCGATACTCAACAACAAAAATTCACCCGTTCACTCGTGTGAGCGTCATTAAGCCACTCTCAATCCCACCATTTGTTGGTAAAGGAGTAGCCAAGAGTTTGCAGTAGGTGGTCATGACTAGCTGTCTTCCCTCTTGTCTTTCACTTCTAAAGTAAGGACGACTAGCCCAGACAGTCCTCGGGTAGTTTTGCGAGAATTAAAATTATATCTAGACGCGGCAATATTTCAAACTTGAGTACAGCAGTTTAAAAGTATGGATTACATAAAACATACAAATGCGCTGGAAGATATTTTATAAATGACTATTCTTCGTTTGTTTAATTTAACGAAAAGTTACTTGAGTCCTATATGCTCTAGAAATTCAAAATTGAAGTAATATACTAGAGGAAAAACAACTGTAAATGCCACCCACCACTAGCTCTTGAACTACTCTGGAATTTATTTTCAGTGAGTACAAACCCCAGAAGTTATGGCCATTTACTCTCTCATTCGTCAACATGAGTTTACAGATATCACCAAATCGCTTCATATAACCAATACTGCTTTTCTTGTGTCCCAGCTGTACTGATGAGTTCCGTATTGAGCGAAATGTGTCGGCGTTAATGGGCATTGGAAATATATCTTTATTGGAATAATTTTATTCGCTCTTTTACTCCTCAAATCGATAAGTGCCTAAGCAAAGAATGTAGTGTTAAATATATGATAAAAGTAACACTATCTTGTAACAAGTATAATTTTGCTTCTCTAACTTCGAAAATGCGTTCACACCGACCCAGTTGTTGTAATTAAACATATTGTTTTTTTACAGGGTTGAAACAAGCTGGTCAGCCGAGTACTGAAGCATTCCGTAAAGTGGCGTCAGAAATCCACCAAGCTTTCTCACAAATTGGTTTTGTTTACCTTGTAAACCATGGAATATCACAAGAACAAGTATGTCGTGCTCTTTTAATTACTTGTTTTTCTCAATTTTAATTTTGTTAAGATTGAGATAGGAAGTTTACAAAACGACAGAACAACATGTAGTTGTATATATCTTTTCTGTTTTCTAGTTTTCCGCCATTTTCCAGAAGTCCAGAGAGCTTTTTCTACTTCCTCTTGAAGTAAAAGAAAAATACAAAAGACTTCCATATCATTACTATGGCTACCTTAGTTCAGATAAAGAAATGTAGGTAGAAAATTAATACATAAAAAATATCCTTAAAAATAATGTAAATTTATTTTGTTATTTTCCCCCAATATATTTCATAAAATCACAATAAAAAGGTTAACAATAATCATTTTTGATTATAAAGATTTATTTCGGTAAGTGAAGAAGTGGAACTCCTGATAAATGAAAGTCTATCTTCCAAAAGTTCATCAGATATTCCTCAGTGCTGATTTATCTACTTTTTGATTTTATCTATTTAGATCAATGTTCTTAAACAATCGCGACGCAATATAATCATTTCTGTACTACTACCCCTTCGTTAGAAAGAAGCCAAAAATCAAACCGTTGAAATAGTATGGAACTAGATCCTGGTTCTCTAATCCTCCCGACCCAGCATGGCAAGGTGGTTAAGGCACTCGACTCGTAATCTGAGGGTCGTGGTATTGAATCCCTGTCACACCACACATGCTCGCCCTTTCAGCCGTGGGGGCGTTATAATGTTAAGCCAATCTTACTATTCGTTGGTAAGAGTAGCCCAAAAGTTGGCGGTGGGTGGTGATGACTAGCTGCCATCCCTATAGTATTACACTGCTAAATTAGGGAGGGCTAGCGCAGATAGCCCTTTTGTAGCTTTGCGCGAAATTCAAAAAACCAAACTATTTCTACTGATATCATTAAAACATAAAAAACACAACCTCAGATCTATATGAATGGAGCACTCTTTCAGACTGCTACATCTGCAAAATGTTTAGGATTTACATTTAACTCAAAACTAACGTGGGTAAACCACAGAAGTAACATTAGAACAAAAATTTGGCGAAGAACAAACTGTGCTAGAAGACTAACTGGTAAAACTAGTTTAGCAACAGCAGATAACATCATAAAAATCAGCAGATAACATCAAAAAAATATATAAAACGTACATTAGTCCTGTGAATAATTATGAATGCAGCTTCTGCATGGATAAATGTAAGTAACAAAAAACTACTTCAAACAAAACAAAATACACTACTTACAACAGCTTATAAAGTACCTAGAACAACACTGTCAGAATTCATGTATAAATACGCGCACATAGTAGATAGACTCCGACATAGCATAATGAATTATTTTGACAGAAATTGGAGTAAAAATGAACTGGTAAGCGAACTACACAGGAAGTGTATACATGATGAGGATAGACCTAAACACCTTTTCCCAGTGAATATATATTTTCTAAATAAAGAGAAAAGGTAATCTATAAACTAAACTACACATTAGTTTAGGGGTTAATTACTAAACTTTGAAAGGGTTTTTTAATGTAAATGTTTTATAGTTAATACCTATGTAGTGAAAGTGCAAATAATCATGGAACTATAAAGAAAAATGATTTTTGCACCAAGTGTATGTGTAGATAGTGCATGGACATTGCCCTGAAAGGGGCCTGAGTGGGTACGGGTTACGGTAGCCCTCGTGTGCAGTGTATAAATACACTTGACAGTTGTAAAAACAAATATAAAGGAAGTAGGAGAGGTCGACGAAACATGACCCTCCTGGGTATATAAACATCAATACCCAAATACCTATGAGAGAGAGAGAAAATATCACTAACAACAAATGTCCTCTGTTGGTTGTTAGCAAAACTCTACTTATTTTAAACATTCCACAGTTGTTAAAAACATCAACCACCCACTACGCTCAAATAGATATTTTGATAACGGAAAGAATAAAAACGATAAAATAAAGTGACGAAGATACAAAATAGGTTATTTGAATTAGTTATTAAAATAAATATCTTTATATTCATTTCTATTGTACCTGATCTCTAAAGTATAATAACAGATACCAAATATTTTTCTAATATTTTCATTTGTTGGAAAGCATGCTTCCAAAACGTACACACACACACAGTTTCTACACTATATGTGTATTTGGTTCTTATTTGCCCTGTTTAGGTAAGACTACTATTTGTATTAAGTAGACTGAGCAGTGTATATCACAGTGTTGTGTACCTTGTCCTCTAGAATGCGATTCTTCTCCTAAATAATTACGTGAAATAGTTATATTCACTTTCAAAGGAAATGTGCGTCTTGGTACAAAGTTCCTCCAACCTCAGTTTGTTCTTGACCTTCGACACTTTTACATGTTACCTTTTGAGTCCATTACAATAAAAGTGATCGACTTTCACTATCACCTGGTACATTGACGTATATGTACAAAGAATAACAAACTTCGCCCTTCACGAACACTCATCTTTTGTACCAGTTCTGATTATACATAAACACAGGAGCGAAACAAGACCACTTCTTCACCTTGGTTGTATATGGAGATTCATAGAACTTCTATTTACATTTACAAAACAAATTTACCAATTATTATCTCTGTTCAAAGAAACAAGTAACTAAATGTCCCCTGACTCCTTAAAGTTAACACCCACTGCGGTTCTTTCATCATTTAGTCTCCAGACGGGAATTTAAAAAGAAATAAAAGAAACTTATGAAATAGGGAACAGTGAATGTATCTTTCCATCTGATCAAGATGTTCCCGGATTCAAAGAAACTTGTCTTGACTTCATCGACTCGTGCGTGAACCTGTGTCGCCGTTTTTTGGTGGTTCTTGCCTTATCTTTAGGTAACATTTTGACTTCCATTTAGTTATGAGAATTATTTGTCAGTAGTATTTCTCCGATTATTTAACTAATATTACTAGGATAATGTCTGGTACAATATCATGTGTAAACAGATTTAACACATATTAAAACAGTTTGTTGATTTAGATGTTTGTTTCATTACCCACCCTCACCTGAAAATATTTCTGTTCTCCCATGTCTGTTTGTTGGGCGACATTTAGACCACCTATGGTGCAAAATATACATTAGTTTGTACATAATAAAAATAATGTTAAAAAAATTACTAATTTAAAACAATTTTGAACAATAATGAAATAGGTTTGTATCAAAGAACAATTTTCCACACTAACTTACAGATTAGTAATAGTATAAATAAATTGTATATGTTATGTTCAGTGGAAGAACGATATTTCTTCATATTGTTGTTTGTTTCTGTTCATTTTAAATTGTTTATTCTTAAGTGTTCTCTTAATTTCAAATCTTTTTAATGCCAGAAGTGTAAAAAAGTTTAAAGTACAAGATACACTTGCTGGTAGAGGAACATATTTATTTAATTACTTCACAGAAATTAAATTTATAATCTCAGTGTAATAAGTGTTTCTAATTTTCCCCTATAACCGACCTTTACAACTGAATGTTTTTGGTGCCCAGACCTCGCAGAAGACTTTTTCTTGAAGAGACACCAAGAACTCACTAAGTACAAAGAAAATGCATCAACATTAAGACTGCTGTACTACCCTCCTGTGACAGATGTGACTGACCTTACAACAACTGTTCGTTGCGGTGAACATTCTGACTTTGGAACGGTGACATTTTGTTTCAAGATAATGTTGGTGGTCTGGAGGTAACGATTAAATTAATGCTTTTAAAATGAATACAATTAAACTTTTAACCATAAAGATTTAATGTAATATAACTTTATAATCTGGAAATCGTGTCCACTGTGTATTGTTCTTGGTTATCTGTATTGTCTCTTCTTGCTTCTTTTTCTAAACCTCATCTCAGCTTCGTAAGACATGATGGCTGATATCCACGTAGGTCATAACTGAATATTAAAATCACAATATATTTAATTCTTATAAAATTATTTAATTGATTTATTTAATATTTCCTAGTGAATTTAACTGTCTTTCAGTGGCTGAGAGGGAAGTCTTTTGTTGTTATTTTAGCTAGTGTTGTAAGTCCAAATACATGCCACAGTGCCACTGAGGGGCATGCCTGATATAGAGCAGTCGAAGCTCGGGTCTCATCCATGCTATGTCACTTCCCTTGACCACAATATTTTCTCTGTACGTTGAATGAGTACATCAGCTAGTATATACAAAGAAACTGTATGTTGTACAATAATTAACCCTTTTCGTTGCTATAACAAATATTAAAAGGATTCATATTTAACCACACTTACAAACTCAAATACAGTGGTACCTCGGTTCTCGAACTTAATCCGTTCCAGAAGGCTGTTCGAAAACCGAATCAATTTTCCCATAAAAATACTGTAAATTAAATTAATCCCTTACAGACATTCAAAAATTACGCATTATGGATCATTTTAAGTAAAAATATTGCTTATTTATACCTGTATAATAATACTTGCATGCATAAAAACCACAAAAACTATAAAGACAATAAAAAGACAATAAATGAAAATTTAACTGCACTTCACCTCTGCTGAGGAAAGCTGATGGCGTAAGTGAAAAGTGGTGAGAAACATGGAGAGTAGGAGGGTTATTATTGTTTAGAAGGGGAGCCACCTTCCATAAAAACGTCAGGTAACTCTTTTTCTGGGGTTCTATTTCTTTTTTTTTTTTTTGTCTCTTTGCACCGTTACAACCTGCTTTAGAATCACTAGACCTATTTCTCACTAAAACTTGTCTAATGAGGTTCATTTTGCCTGCATTTTAAAATGTTTCTGAAGTAAGGCATGGCATTATCATTGAAAAGGTTTATGCTGCAGTTTGCTACACCTTAGTTAGGGTGAAATGTTTTCCCAAAACCTTGTAACTCTCTTCATTTTCCATACATTTCCTTGATTAGTGAATTAGGAGCATCCTCCCTTCCTTCCTCATCATCTGAAGACACTTCCTCAGTTGCCTTCTGTTGCTGCTTCTTCTGAAAATCTTTGAGTTCTTCCGTGGTGAGCTCAGTGTTGTGGTCTTCCACCAACACCTCCACATCCTCACCACTCACATTCAAGCCCATACACTTGCCTAGTGAGACAATACCCTTGACAACAAGCTCAGCCTCAAAGTCTCTATCTGCTTCTGAGTCTGGCCACAATTTCTTCGAGGCTGAGTTCATGGTCCTCAAAGACACTTCATCCAGGCTTTGTCTATGATCCTCAAGCAATGGAGGATATTAAAGTGATTTTTCCAGAACCCTCTGACGGTTAACTCTGTGTCACAGGTCACTTCAAAGCACTTTTGAAACAGTGCTTTGGTGTAGAGTTTCTTAAAATTCGATATGGCCTGCTGGTCCATGGGCTGAATGAGAGGAGTCGTGTTAGGGGGCAAAAGCTTCACCGTAATGAAACTGTACTCCTCCACCAACCCGTCCTCCAAGCCTGGTGGGTGAGTATGTGCATTGTCCATCACAAGAAGGGTTTTGAGTGGCAACTGTTTTTCCGTGAGGTAATTCTTTACACATGGGGCAAACACTTCATGGACCCACTCCATAAAAAATTGCCTGGTTACCCATTCTTTACTATTAGCCCTCCACATGACATTTAGTTTACTTTTCAAGACATTTTTCTTAAAAACCCTCGGGTCTCAGAATCGTACAAAAGCAAAGACTTACGTTTTAAGTCCCCACTTGCATTACTACATAACAATAGAGTTAGCCTGTCCTTCACTGGCTTGTGTCCTAGCAGTGACTTCTCCTCCTTGGTGATGTAGGTTCTCTTTGGCATTTTCTTCCAATAGAGGTCTGTCTCATCACAGTTGAACACTTGTTGGGGAATAAAACCCTCAGCTTCTACATGGTCCTTAAATTTCCTAACAAATTTATCAGCAGCGTCTTTGTTAGAACTGCACCCTCCCCATGTCTCACAACACAATGTATGCCAGTTCTCTTCCTAAATTTTTCAAACCACCCCTACTAGCATTAAAGACATCATTCGTATCAGCACTCGTTCCAGGGTTGTTTGTCAGGAGGTCAGCATGCAACTGCTTTGCTTTCTCACAAATGATAGTCTCAGAAATGCTATCACCAGTTAACTGTTTTTCATTTACCCAAATCAACAACAGGTTATCTACGTCTTCCATTGTTTGTGATCTTTGTTTCGTAAGCACTGTAACTACTTTTGCAACATCAGCTCCTTTGATGACCTCTTTATTTTTCAGTATGGTGCAGACTATAGACTTCGCCATACCAAACTGTGTTGCAAGGTCAGACACGCGAACGCCACTCTCATACTTCGCTATGAGATCTTTTTTCACCTCTATTGTAGCTGTAACAACTTTTCTTTCTGGTTTGCTGGTTTCATTTTCCTTCTTTGACCCCATGGTGGCTTATTTAATCAGAATATTTAGAAAAACAAAAAGAAAGAAAACTGAGAACGTTCACAGTAGATTTTAGCGAGGGTGTGGACTGAGCGAGAAGTGCGGGTAAAATGTTTTAGGCAAGCATGGCGTGGGCCGAAAATGGCCGAAGGGTCATCAGTCGGGATATTTCGGGGATTCGGGCCACGACAGCTTTGTTCGGGAAGCGCGTTTATGTTCGACAACCGGGACATTTTTCTCTCAAACAATCTGTTCGAAAACCGAATTGTTCGAGAACCGAGGTTCCCCTGTAATTTGTATTTTAGATTGATTTTCCTCAATGTCAACCTCGAAACTAGCACACCGATTATAAACAATTATAAAACTGATTATAGAAACAATAAAAATCACTTTATTATGGTGTATAACTTCACGTGAAAGGCGACAATTTATAAATCCTACATTTTTATATTTCAGTTGAAAACGAAAACAGGAGAATGGATATCTGCTGTCCCACTAGAGGAAGCCATTTTGGTAAACGTTGGAGATATGTTGGCAATCTGGAGCGATGGAGTATATCCGGCTACAGTGAGTGATAACAAATAAAAATGGAAGAACTTCGTTGCGAGGTCTATTAAACATAGTAGTAGTTTAACATGACAATATATATTTGTAACATTCTTATTAGTAAACAGTAATATTATATCTATACATAATATCAAAATATTTAATGTACAAACTTACTCACAGATAAATATTTATTATAAATATATTTTACTGAGTGATATCTAGAAGTATAGTAAGCTTGTGTAAATATCTTTTTTTCTCTCACATTGACCAAAAGCAGCAGTTTGTGTTTAAACACAAATTTAAAATATCAGTGATATAAAGTCAGCTAAGAGTTGATTAGTTATGTTATTTAAACCTAAAGCAAATATTTTATTTTGTAACTGATATAATAAAAACAAGTGCCTGGAAACTATAGTTTCTTCACTGTGCTTGCTTGCTGATAAATTTGAACAAAGTATTTAACTTTATTTTCTTATTCAAATAGTAATAATATTCTAATTGCACACCTTTGGTTGCACAATGTAGCCTCATCGAGTCCTGGTTCCGAAGGAGGAATCTAAAAAAGCAATGTTCAAGAAGTTCTGCGGCCTACTTTGTTAATCCTGATGGCATCGTTATGGTGGAACCTCTCAATGGATCCAACAGGTTTCCTACAGTTAACGCAGCTGAATATCTCGCCAACAAAATAAAAAATATAATTTCTTACTAGTGAAGCCTGGACGATCCGACCTTTAATGTTTGATACATTTAATACCTTGTCAGGAAATTAGTTAACGTTCCGCAAACAATACACGAAGTTCAATCAGTCGAGTTGCATGTGTACAACAAAGATCTATTGGGTTTTATTTACTTCTTCATGTGTTGAACGTGGATCAAGGGAGCGATTTATTAAACTTACGTATAGTCTGCTGTTCTCGTGTATTGCGATTACATTGTTATTTGCTTAAATAAAAGTGTATTTTACAAATAAAAAACCAATGAATGTAATGAACTTTATCATTTCGAGACACTTTAGCACCTGTTACCATGTTGATCATATTAAATAAAAGTGAAGTATAATCTTGTTTCCTCCTTTCCATGATGTATAATTATTACCTTGTTCCTTCCTTTCCATGAAGTATAAGTACAGTCTTGTGGCATCCTTTCTATGAAGGATAATTAGAACCTTGTTCCCTCCTTCCCATGAAGAATAAGTACAACCTTGCTCCACCCTTTCTCTTGCGCATGTGATAATGAAAAAGTACTATTAATATTTTCTTTCATTATGATTGTTTTGTACAAAGCTACACGTGGGTTATCTACACTAGCCTCTTCTCAAGTCCTACTCTAATAGAACAAAGAGATTTGATAGCCACAATTATAACGCACCCGCTGCTCCAAAGTTTGGAGAGTAACTTCGCTGCTATGAGACGATAGACATACTTAGATCAGTATGTTACCAGGAAGTTTTTACGTTTGTTTAGCAAAGAATGTTAAACGACAGATCAGATTCGCTGATTATGGAAGTTATAATTTCTTACTAAATGGTGTAAAAAACTAGTAGAGTACAAAAGTCTGATAGTGTTTACATTAAATAACTTTAAGATAATGCTTTCTTATCCCTCAAATTTAATGGATTTTGGCTTCGTTATTGGATAGTTATTATACAAGTCAAACACTTATACATATCTTCCACGATTGTGTAAAACAGTTTGTCAGTAAGCAGTTTACATGAAATATTGTGTCTTTAAGGAACGGCAAGAAAATATGAAAATAGTATGTGTGAGAGTTTAGAAAATAAAGTTGAATCTGCAATGTTTTTAAACACCAATAAAAAAAAAATTCACGAACAGATATTGTAACAGAAAAACATTTGAAATGAAACATGCACAGTGACAAGTTCAAACCTTTTTAAATTTAGTGAATGTAGTTTTCATAAGCAACTGTTATTATGGATTTAGTCACGTAGAAACAACGTGACTAAGCCTGTTAAAGAGTTTCTCAGCAAGAATTAGAATCCAACATTTTCCAATTTTCTTTGGTGTTGGAGTTTATTTTTCAGTATTTTAGACAAACTGTACGTATTACAATCGCTCCACCCAGTTTTATTTAATCTAAATTTCTTGAATCAGTATGTATAGTTTTCATATTAACCTATCAACTTTTATCCTGAAGGTTTAGGGTAAACTCCAAGTAGGTTTCCCTAAATTATTGTTCTGATGTCTTCAGTAACAATCGTTAGTACTTTAAATACTGCAGGAAAAGACTAGTGCAGAAACTGTATTCAAAGGTATTATCATTATTATTAATATGTTAATATAATTGTTGCTTAAGTAACGATGATTGTTACCTGTATTAGTGATTGTTATCTAACATCAGAATAATTCTAGTGTTACGTTAGGGTGGAACCTCTGAATAGATTCAACAGGTTTCCTACAGTTAACGCGACTGAATATCTCGCCAACAAATTTAAAAAATACTTGTTATCAGTGAAGCCTGGGCGATCTGACCTTTAAGATTTGATACATTATATACCTAGTCAGGAAATTAGTTAACGTTTCCTAAACAATACACCAAGATCACTCAATCGATTTCCATATGTACAACAAAGATCTATTGGGTTTTATTTAAACGTTTGTGTTGAACGTGAATACAAGGTGTCATTTATAAAATTTACTTATAGTTTGTTATTTCATGTATCGCGATTACATTATGTTATTTGCTTAAATAAAAGTGTATCTTACAAATATAAACCAATGAATGTACTTTGTTTATCATATCAAAAGACTTTAGCACCCGTAACAATGTTGATCATATCAAATGAGAGTTAAGTACAGTCTTGTGACGTCATGGAAATAATCGAAAAGTACTGTTAATATATATATTTTTTTCATTTTCTACTAAGCTACACATGGGCTATCTGCAATAGCCTCGTCTCTAGTGCTACTGCAATGAAACAAAGAGACTTAACAGCCACAATTATAACGCACCCACCGCTCCAAACTGCAGAGCGTGATTTTCCCGTAATAGGACGAGTTTGTTTTTGTTTGTTTTTTGGAATTTCGCACAAAGCTACTCGAGGGCTATCTGTGCTAGCCGTCCCTAATTTAGCAGTGTAAGACTAGAGGGAAGGCAGCTAGTCATCACCACTCACGGCCAACTCTTGGGCTACTCTTTTACCAACGAATAGTGGGATTGACCGTTACATTATACACCGACACGGCTGGGAGGGTGAGCATGTTTAGTGTGACGCGGGCGAAAACCCGCGACCCTCGGATTACGAGTCGTACGCCTTACGCGCTTGGCCATGCCAGGCCGAATAGGACGAGTGTCATAGTTCCTATCCATAGCCCTGTAAAATAGCCAACGAGTTTTTATGTCTGTTTAGCAAATAATATTAATAGACAGATCAAATTCACTGACTATGGAAGTTATAACTGGTGAAAAAACTAGTTCAACATAAATATCGTGTGGTGTTTATAATAAATGGCTTTACAATAATTCTTTATCCTCTCAATTTTGTGGATTTTTGCTTCGTTATTGAATAAATATTAGGTTGAGGAATAATTCGTGAGCGTTTTTAAATAATTTCATTCAAGCATTACATGCAAAACTATACAATACTTCAATGCATGAACACATTACACCCAAAACATTTATTATGATACGTTATTTCATGTAATACCTAGGTATATAGTATGCATTGTTTTAAACGAAATTGCCAGAAATTAAATGCGAAAAGCAGATGGTGTCGAAAATGCTCGATTTTGTCCACTTGACATTCCATTTAATGAGCTGAAAATGAGAGCAAAAATTAAAGACATATGAAAATCAAACACACCATCTATTAGAGCAAAAAAGTATCTACCAAATGACATGAAATATTTTGCGAAAGCGTTTCATTTAGGAATATTTTTTTTTAACTTGAAAAAACGCTCACGAATTATTCCTCAACCCAATACATTAATTCAATATTTGTACATCTCTTCCATGTTTCTGTAAAGCAATTTGTTTATCAACGAGTGGTTTACATGACAGTTTTAGTGACAGAGGAGGGTTTTGTTTACTTAAGGTCGTGCTGAATGATGACCTTTTGGTAAAAATGGCAAAAGACATAAATTAAAAATAAAAAACAATTAGTGTTACTGATTTTATTCTCTTGAAAACTGTTGCTATTTCCTAACAGAATGTCTCCCTTAAAAATACTAGAGGAAGACGTTTTGATTAACGGGAATTTTAACATTAAAAAATGAATTTATATCAAAGCTGGTCACAAAGAGGCCTTTCTGGAAGTGACATGGGTGATCTCGTTTACGAAATAGAATGAGTAATTTACAAAAAAAAATTGTTAGTGATAAAGTGTTGGAGTAATAGCACTGGAAGTTAAGGTGGTTGATTTCAGTGTGCACGAATAACAGATCCAGTTGGAAGACCGAATAACATTCCGGATCGGGAATCCCTTGGAACTAGCTTGACTTAATATTGTATTTGCCTACTTTAGATGTCTGTGTATGTGTTAAATTTATTTTTGTGTTAATAATCTCATTGATATAATCCTTTCAAATAATATACAGATAATCCCAATGATATAATTCTTTGAGATACCAAAGAGATCATCCTGTTCATATAATCTTTCAGATAACATAGAGATAATTCCACTCATATAATCCTCTCAGATAAAATAGAAATAATCCCGTTGATATAATCCTTCCAAATATAATAAAGATAATCCCGTTGATATAATCCTTTCAAATATAATAGAGATAATTCCGTTGCCATAATTCTTTCAGATAACCTAGAGATAATCCCATTGATATAATATTTTCAAATAACATAGAGATTATTCCATTCATATAATCTTTTCAGATATCATAAAGATTATTTCATTGATATAATCCTTTGAGATAACATATCGATCATCCTGTTCATATAATCTTTCAGATAGCATAGAGATAATTCCACTCATATAATCCTCTCAGATAAAATAGAAATAATCCCGTTGATATAATCCTTCCAAATATAATAAAGATAATCCCGTTGATATAATCCTTTCAAATATAATAGAGATAATTCCGTTGACATAATTCTTTCAAATAACACATATATTATCCCACTGATGTAATTCTTTCAGATAACATAGAGATAATCCAATTAATATAATCCTTTCATATAGCATAGACATCTTCCTATTGATATAATATTTTCAGATATCATAAAGATAATCCCATTCATATAATCTATCAAATAACATATCGATCATCCTGTTTATATAATCCTTTCATATAAAATAGAGTTTATCCTGTTGATATAATCCTTTCAGATAAGACGATGATTATCTAATTGATATAATCCTTTCATTTAACATTCCATTCATATGATGCTTTCAGATAACACAGAGATAATCTAATCCCGTTAATATAATCCTTTCAGATAACATATCGATCATCCCGTTGATATAATCCTTTTAGATAACACATTGATCAATGTTATATTTTCTTTCCAAACAGATAACATAGAGATAATCCCTTTGATATAATCCTTTCATACAGAAATAATCCAGTTGATATGAAAAGAGTCTGTCAGGAGGAAAGAGAAAATGTGCGTTTACAAAAATTAAAGGTGTGAAGTGTTGTCAGGATAGAAGTGTTTTGGTTTCTTGTTAATTATGTTCTTATGGCTCAAGAATTGAAAACTTCTGCAAAGGATGATTCCCGAGCAACCCCTGAGCTTGTTCACAAAATATAAAATATGTGATAGTTTGATCTGAGGTTAGCAAGAGCAAAGCAATAGGACGTTTACAACTTTCTACAACATGGAAATGGAAGAGTAGAGAACAAACTCGGAAATCTCACTGCACCTTTATTCTAAGATATGTAAAGTAACACTCGTGACACATTAGTAAGTTAAAAATTTCTTTAACGCTAAAGATGGACTTAGCTATGTCTTGAAAAGAAAGAATAAAACGTACACACGTTCGTCAAAATGTACAGTTCTGGAATTTTTGTCATATAATGGATGTATCACGTTACGACATTATTGTCCAATTTATCCCCAGAAAGATATACTGAGTTGAGCTTGTTTTGTTTGTTTTTTAATTTCGCGCAAAGCTACAAGAGGGCTATCTGCGCTAACTGTCCCTAATTTAATAATGTAACACTAGAGGAAAAGCAGCTAGTTATCACCATCTACCAACTCTTGGTCTACTCTTTTACCAACGAATAGTGGGGTTCACTGTCAGATTACAACGCCTTCGTGGCTGAAGGAATGAGCATGTTTGGTGTACGGGGATTCGAACCCGCAAGCCTGAGATTACGAGTCGAGTGCCTTAACTCACATGGCCATGCCGACCCATTGAGGTTGATAGAGACGTATTTATTCAAACACGGAAATATGTAAAGTTTGGAACTAATACAAATACACAGAACTCCTCTGAAGAGTCCTTAGAATATCTTCTCAGCTAGTGTCAGAGCAAGCCCGGCAAAACAAACCTGTTTAAATAGTGCCAGTCACGAAAAGAGTTGATTGAAGCAACAACAATGAACCAAATATTTTATATGAATCAGTCAATTAATTTTAAAAACACCTTTTCCACGTCTATAAATACAACTTTGTAAATCATACTTATGCAGTTGTGTATTACAGTTTTAAACTGTTTCTCTCCTTTAAACAAAATCTACTAAGATCATTTATCGTTAATACATTTCCAGTCACGCTTATACACTCGTGCATCAGGTTTTTCACATTTTCAGCGCTCTTTGCACTAGTAAGTTTACACCAAGAGTATTTCTGTAACCTCAGAATATTGGGTTGAAGAAACAAAATATTCTCAATGAAAATGTACATTCTAGCCAATCACCGATAACGTTAACTATTATTGGACACTAACACTGGCGTGATAACAACATACTCTTAGAGATGTAACATCAGCTTATTTGTCTCTAAACCGAACGATAAATCTGTTTCATTACGTAGTGATTCGAGACTTCAGCAGAACTGATGATTTCTATTCCAGTTGTCGACATCGAAGCTGTGGGTAAGTCCGTGAACTTGAAAATTACAATAAATATAAAATAAGCTTTACACATGATGAAAATAGAAGAATATGTGTTTTTTAAAATGTCATACAACAAAGTATCAGACCGTAAAGAAATTAGACATTTCTAAAATCGTGTTTTTTGCTGAAATATCTCAAGTAAGAAATAAAACCTAAACAATGGAGGACAATACAAATTGTGTCATAAGAACTACTTGGTTTCTGATAGGCTTAACTTCAAATAAATCTGATGTCTGGTGTGTCTTTTCATTAAAAAAAAAACATTATGTAAATCATTTCTGGTGCTCAAGATGGGAGATTGTGTTTCTGAACTTAATAGCACGAAAAATATTACATGAAGCTTGTTTCATTTGTGCTGAAAAAACTTGTGTCGATGTAATAAAAAACAAGAACTGTTTACATAAAATGTTAAGCCTAGAAAGTGTTGATACATTTCAAGAACAAACTGAAAAATAACTACCAACAAAAAAGTTCGAGTTCTTAAAACTGATAAAGATGTTTCTTCGCAAAGACATTTTGGAGTTCAAAGTTTTGTTTACTTTAATCGATTTCCCAATGTTTTATCAATCACTTATTTGTGTGTCTAAATACTTTGGTTAACGTGCTTACAGCTGTACTTGTTCAGTTACACTATTTCCACCTTGAAGACAAAAATCGTTATGCTCCAATAAAAGCTAATAAATTTATCATTCTGATATAGAGATTACAATATTTCGGGGTTGAAAGCAACAACAATTATAAATGAGTCCCGCATGATAAACATAAGATAGAAACATGTCAAAGAAGTTTAGACATTATTGAATAAAAGAAAAAACATCAATTTGTGGAAACTGTACGTGTTAAAATCGTAAACAATTATTACTGACAACCCGTAAGGAAATCATGCCCAGTGCTTATTGTTGCTGGTCATCTGTATTCTTATATTTCCTTAGTGTTTCTCATCTGAGATTCGTAAAACATGTTCGCTGACATCCACTTTGGTCACAACTCAAATATTAAAATCACTCAAAAATAACGCTCACATAAATACGTGAATTATATTATCTAATATTTCCAACTCTGATTTCACTGCACTTCAATGAGTCATCGGAAAGGCTTGTAGCGCTAGAACCCTTGACGAACACAACACAAATAGCCAACTATGTAGCTTAGAATTATGTAACATGTTGTATATTTATTCTATAATTTTATCGTCAAAACTACAGCTACTCATTTGGTTATCTGTTCTGTGCCCACTATGGAAAGTCAAACTCTGTATATCAAGTTTATAAAGATTTTAAACTTGATGTTTAGTCAGCTTCGAGCATGTTATTGTAAACTAGCCAAGACATAATTTACAGGACCGATGTAATACAAAGTTAAACAACTATTATTTCCACTATGTCTGTCAAATCCACTATAACACATTTTTCACTAATTCAACTAATATATGAATGGTAATTGGTAGGCTTACTAATTGTAAATCGAAATCAGATTTGACATCTATATAATACTGTTTCGTGAAGTACTCGGGTCTTTGAATGATTTGGTGAAAAGTACTAACTTCGTACATATCTCTGTGCGGGAAACGTGATGGTCAGGTGGTTGGGGGTTCGATACTCAACAACAAAAATTCACCCGTTCACTCGTGTGAGCGTCATTAAGCCACTCTCAATCCCACCATTTGTTGGTAAAGGAGTAGCCAAGAGTTTGCAGTAGGTGGTCATGACTAGCTGTCTTCCCTCTTGTCTTTCACTTCTAAAGTAAGGACGACTAGCCCAGACAGTCCTCGGGTAGTTTTGCGAGAATTAAAAATTATATCTAGACGCGGCAATATTTCAAACTTGAGTACAGCAGTTTAAAAGTATGGATTACATAAAACATACAAATGCGCTGGAAGATATTTTATAAATGACTATTCTTCGTTTGTTTAATTTAACGAAAAGTTACTTGAGTCCTATATGCTCTAGAAATTCAAAATTTGAAGTAATATACTAGAGGAAAAACAACTGTAAATGCCACCCACCACTAGCTCTTGAACTACTCTGGAATTTATTTTCAGTGAGTACAAACCCCAGAAGTTATGGCCATTTACTCTCTCATTCGTCAACATGAGTTTACAGATATCACCAAATCGGTTCATATAACCAATACTGCTTTTCTTGTGTCCCAGCTGTACTGATGAGTTCCGTATTGAGCGAAATGTGTCGGCGTTAATGGGCATTGGAAATATATCTTTATTGGAATAATTTTATTCGCTCTTTTACTCCTCAAATCGATAAGTGCCTAAGCAAAGAATGTAGTGTTAAATATATGATAAAAGTAACACTATCTTGTAACAAGTATAATTTTGCTTCTCTAACTTCGAAAATGCGTTCACACCGACCCAGTTGTTGTAATTAAACTTATTGTTTTTTTACAGGGTTGAAACAAGCTGGTCAGCCGAGTACTGAAGCATTCCGTAAAGTGGCGTCAGAAATCCACCAAGCTTTCTCACAAATTGGTTTTGTTTACCTTGTAAACCATGGAATATCACAAGAACAAGTATGTCGTGCTCTTTTAATTACTTGTTTTTCTCCAATTTTAATTTTGTTAAGATTGAGATAGGAAGTTTACAAAAAACGACAGAACAACATGTAGTTGTATATATCTTTTCTGTTTTCTAGTTTTCCGCCATTTTCCAGAAGTCCAGAGAGCTTTTTCTACTTCCTCTTGAAGTAAAAGAAAAATACAAAAGACTTCCAAATCATTACGATGGCTACCTTAGTTCAGATAAAGAAATGTAGGTAGAAGATTAATACATAAAAAATATCCTTAAAAATAATGTAAATTTATTTTGTTATTTTCCCCCAATATATTTCATAAAATCACAATAAAAAGGTTAACAATAATCATTTTTGATTATAAAGATTTATTTCGGTAAGTGAAGAAGTGGAACTCCTGATAAATGAAAGTCTATCTTCCAAAAGTTCATCAGATATTCCTCAGTGCTGATTTATCTACTTTTTTGATTTTATCTATTTAGATCAATGTTCTTAAACAATCGCGACGCAATATAATCATTTCTGTACTACTACCCCTTCGTTACAAAGAAGCCAAAAATCAAACCGTTGAAATAGTATGGAACTAGATCCTGGTTCTCTAATCCTCCCGACCCAGCATGGCAAGGTGGTTAAGGCACTCGACTCGTAATCTGAGGGTCGTGGTATTGAATCCCTGTCACACCACACATGCTCGCCCTTTCAGCCGTGGGGGCGTTATAATGTTAAGCCAATCTTACTATTCGTTGGTAAGAGTAGCCCAAAAGTTGGCGGTGGGTGGTGATGACTAGCTGCCATCCCTATAGTATTACACTGCTAAATTAGGGAGGGCTAGCGCAGATAGCCCTTTTGTAGCTTTGCGCGAAATTCAAAAAACCAAACTATTTCTACTGATATCATTAAAACATAAAAAACACAACCTCAGATCTATATGAATGGAGCACTCTTTCAGACTGCTACATCTGCAAAATGTTTAGGATTTACATTTAACTCAAAACTAACGTGGGTAAACCACAGAAGTAACATTAGAACAAAAATTTGGCGAAGAACAAACTGTGCTAGAAGACTAACTGGTAAAACTAGTTTAGCAACAGCAGATAACATCATAAAATCAGCAGATAACATCAAAAAATATATAAAACGTACATTAGTCCTGTGAATAATTATGAATGCAGCTTCTGCATGGATAAATGTAAGTAACAAAAAACTACTTCAAACAAAACAAAATACACTACTTACAACAGCTTATAAAGTACCTAGAACAACACTGTCAGAATTCATGTATAAATACGCGCACATAGTAGATAGACTCCGACATAGCATAATGAATTATTTTGACAGAAATTGGAGAAAAAATGAACTGGTAAGCGAACTACACAGGAAGTGTATACATGATGAGGATAGACCTAAACACCTTTTCCCAGTGAATATATATTTTCTAAATAAAGAGAAAAGGTAATCTATAAACTAAACTACACATTAGTTTAGGGGTTAATTACTAAACTTTGAAAGGGTTTTTTAATGTAAATGTTTTATAGTTAATACCTATGTAGTGAAAGTGCAAATAATCATGGAACTATAAAGAAAAATGATTTTTGCACCAAGTGTATGTGTAGATAGTGCATGGACATTGCCCTGAAAGGGGCCTGAGTGGGTACGGGTTACGGTAGCCCTCGTGTGCAGTGTATAAATACACTTGACAGTTGTAAAAACAAATATAAAGGAAGTAGGAGAGGTCGACGAAACATGACCCTCCTGGGTATATAAACATCAATACCCAAATACCTATGAGAGAGAGAGAAAATATCACTAACAACAAATGTCCTCTGTTGGTTGTTAGCAAAACTCTACTTATTTTAAACATTCCACAGTTGTTAAAAAATATCAACCACCCACTACGCTCAAATAGATATTTTGATAACGGAAAGAATAAAAACGATAAAATAAAGTGACGAAGATACAAAATAGGTTATTTGAATTAGTTATTAAAATAAATATCTTTATATTCATTTCTATTGTACCTGATCTCTAAAGTATAATAACAGATACCAAATATTTTTCTAATATTTTCATTTGTTGGAAAGCATGCTTCCAAAACGTACACACACACACAGTTTCTACACTATATGTGTATTTGGTTCTTATTTGCCCTGTTTAGGTAAGACTACTATTTGTATTAAGTAGACTGAGCAGTGTATATCACAGTGTTGTGTACCTTGTCCTCTAGAATGCGATTCTTCTCCTTAAATAATTACGTGAAATAGTTATATTCACTTTCAAAGGAAATGT
The DNA here is from genome assembly GCF_004210375.1 of Tachypleus tridentatus. Lineage (NCBI taxonomy): Eukaryota > Metazoa > Arthropoda > Merostomata > Xiphosura > Limulidae > Tachypleus > Tachypleus tridentatus. Next base: position 65,904,197 of record NC_134836.1, on the reverse strand, counting down.
GCGTCTTGGTACAAAGTTCCTCCAACCTCAGTTTGTTCTTGACCTTCGACACTTTTACATGTTACCTTTTGAGTCCATTACAATAAAAGTGATCGACTTTCACTATCACCTGGTACATTGACGTATATGTACAAAGAATAACAAACTTCGCCCTTCACGAACACTCATCTTTTGTACCAGTTCTGATTATACATAAACACAGGAGCGAAACAAGACCACTTCTTCACCTTGGTTGTATATGGAGATTCATAGAACTTCTATTTACATTTACAAAACAAATTTACCAATTATTATCTCTGTTCAAAGAAACAAGTAACTAAATGTCCCCTGACTCCTTAAAGTTAACACCCACTGCGGTTCTTTCATCATTTAGTCTCCAGACGGGAATTTAAAAAGAAATAAAAGAAACTTATGAAATAGGGAACAGTGAATGTATCTTTCCATCTGATCAAGATGTTCCCGGATTCAAAGAAACTTGTCTTGACTTCATCGACTCGTGCGTGAACCTGTGTCGCCGTTTTTGGTGGTTCTTGCCTTATCTTTAGGTAACATTTTGACTTCCATTTAGTTATGAGAATTATTTGTCAGTAGTATTTCTCCGATTATTTAACTAATATTACTAGGATAATGTCTGGTACAATATCATGTGTAAACAGATTTAACACATATTAAAACAGTTTGTTGATTTAGATGTTTGTTTCATTACCCACCCTCACCTGAAAATATTTCTGTTCTCCCATGTCTGTTTGTTGGGCGACATTTAGACCACCTATGGTGCAAAAATATACATTAGTTTGTACATAATAAAAATAATGTTAAAAAATTACTAATTTAAAACAATTTTGAACAATAATGAAATAGGTTTGTATCAAAGAACAATTTTCCACACTAACTTACAGATTAGTAATAGTATAAATAAATTGTATATGTTATGTTCAGTGGAAGAACGATATTTCTTCATATTGTTGTTTGTTTCTGTTCATTTTAAATTGTTTATTCTTAAGTGTTCTCTTAATTTCAAATCTTTTTAATGCCAGAAGTGTAAAAAGTTTAAAGTACAAGATACACTTGCTGGTAGAGGAACATATTTATTTAATTACTTCACAGAAATTAAATTTATAATCTCAGTGTAATAAGTGTTTCTAATTTTCCCCTATAACCGACCTTTACAACTGAATGTTTTTGGTGCCCAGACCTCGCAGAAGACTTTTTCTTGAAGAGACACCAAGAACTCACTAAGTACAAAGAAAATGCATCAACATTAAGACTGCTGTACTACCCTCCTGTGACAGATGTGACTGACCTTACAACAACTGTTCGTTGCGGTGAACATTCTGACTTTGGAACGGTGACATTTTTGTTTCAAGATAATGTTGGTGGTCTGGAGGTAACGATTAAATTAATGCTTTTAAAAATGAATACAATTAAACTTTTAACCATAAAGATTTAATGTAATATAACTTTATAATCTGGAAATCGTGTCCACTGTGTATTGTTCTTGGTTATCTGTATTGTCTCTTCTTGCTTCTTTTTTCTAAACCTCATCTCAGCTTCGTAAGACATGATGGCTGATATCCACGTAGGTCATAACTGAATATTAAAATCACAATATATTTAATTCTTATAAAATTATTTAATTGATTTATTTAATATTTCCTAGTGAATTTAACTGTCTTTCAGTGGCTGAGAGGGAAGTCTTTTTGTTGTTATTTTAGCTAGTGTTGTAAGTCCAAATACATGCCACAGTGCCACTGAGGGGCATGCCTGATATAGAGCAGTCGAAGCTCGGGTCTCATCCATGCTATGTCACTTCCCTTGACCACAATATTTTCTCTGTACGTTGAATGAGTACATCAGCTAGTATATACAAAAAAACTGTATGTTGTACAATAATTAACCCTTTTCGTTGCTATAACAAATATTAAAAGGATTCATATTTAACCACACTTACAAACTCCAAATACAGTGGTACCTCGGTTCTCGAACTTAATCCGTTCCAGAAGGCTGTTCGAAAACCGAATCAATTTTTCCCATAAAAAATACTGTAAATTAAATTAATCCCTTACAGACATTCAAAAATTACGCATTATGGATCATTTTAAGTAAAAATATTGCTTATTTATACCTGTATAATAATACTTGCATGCATAAAAACCACAAAAAACTATAAAGACAATAAAAAGACAATAAATGAAAATTTAACTGCACTTCACCTCTGCTGAGGAAAGCTGATGGCGTAAGTGAAAAGTGGTGAGAAACATGGAGAGTAGGAGGGTTATTATTGTTTAGAAGGGGAGCCACCTTCCATAAAAACGTCAGGTAACTCTTTTTCTGGGGTTCTATTTCTTTTTTTTTTTTTTGTCTCTTTGCACCGTTACAACCTGCTTTAGAATCACTAGACCTATTTCTCACTAAAACTTGTCTAATGAGGTTCATTTTGCCTGCATTTTAAAATGTTTCTGAAGTAAGGCATGGCATTATCATTGAAAAGGTTTATGCTGCAGTTTGCTACACCTTAGTTAGGGTGAAATGTTTTCCCAAAACCTTGTAACTCTCTTCATTTTCCATACATTTCCTTGATTAGTGAATTAGGAGCATCCTCCCTTCCTTCCTCATCATCTGAAGACACTTCCTCAGTTGCCTCTGTTGCTGCTTCTTCTGAAAATCTTTGAGTTCTTCCGTGGTGAGCTCAGTGTTGTGGTCTTCCACCAACACCTCCACATCCTCACCACTCACATTCAAGCCCATACACTTGCCTAGTGAGACAATACCCTTGACAACAAGCTCAGCCTCAAAGTCTCTATCTGCTTCTGAGTCTGGCCACAATTTCTTCGAGGCTGAGTTCATGGTCCTCAAAGACACTTCATCCAGGCTTTGTCTATGATCCTCAAGCAATGGAGGATATTAAAGTGATTTTTCCAGAACCCTCTGACGGTTAACTCTGTGTCACAGGTCACTTCAAAGCACTTTTGAAACAGTGCTTTGGTGTAGAGTTTTTAAAATTCGATATGGCCTGCTGGTCCATGGGCTGAATGAGAGGAGTCGTGTTAGGGGGCAAAAGCTTCACCGTAATGAAACTGTACTCCTCCACCAACCCGTCCTCCAAGCCTGGTGGGTGAGTATGTGCATTGTCCATCACAAGAAGGGTTTTGAGTGGCAACTGTTTTTCCGTGAGGTAATTCTTTACACATGGGGCAAACACTTCATGGACCCACTCCATAAAAAATTGCCTGGTTACCCATTCTTTACTATTAGCCCTCCACATGACATTTAGTTTACTTTTCAAGACATTTTTCTTAAAAACCCTCGGGTCTCAGAATCGTACAAAAGCAAAGACTTACGTTTTAAGTCCCCACTTGCATTACTACATAACAATAGAGTTAGCCTGTCCTTCACTGGCTTGTGTCCTAGCAGTGACTTCTCCTCCTTGGTGATGTAGGTTCTCTTTGGCATTTTCTTCCAATAGAGGTCTGTCTCATCACAGTTGAACACTTGTTGGGGAATAAAACCCTCAGCTTCTACATGGTCCTTAAATTTCCTAACAAATTTATCAGCAGCGTCTTTGTTAGAACTGCACCTCCCCATGTCTCACAACACAATGTATGCCAGTTCTCTTCCTAAATTTTTCAAACCACCCCTACTAGCATTAAAGACATCATTCGTATCAGCACTCGTTCCAGGGTTGTTTGTCAGGAGGTCAGCATGCAACTGCTTTGCTTTCTCACAAATGATAGTCTCAGAAATGCTATCACCAGTTAACTGTTTTTCATTTACCCAAATCAACAACAGGTTATCTACGTCTTCCATTGTTTGTGATCTTTGTTTCGTAAGCACTGTAACTACTTTTGCAACATCAGCTCCTTTGATGACCTCTTTATTTTTCAGTATGGTGCAGACTATAGACTTCGCCATACCAAACTGTGTTGCAAGGTCAGACACGCGAACGCCACTCTCATACTTCGCTATGAGATCTTTTTTCACCTCTATTGTAGCTGTAACAACTTTTCTTTTGGTTTGCTGGTTTCATTTTCCTTCTTTGACCCCATGGTGGCTTATTTAATCAGAATATTTAGAAAAACAAAAAGAAAGAAAACTGAGAACGTTCACAGTAGATTTTAGCGAGGGTGTGGACTGAGCGAGAAGTGCGGGTAAAATGTTTTAGGCAAGCATGGCGTGGGCCGAAAATGGCCGAAGGGTCATCAGTCGGATATTTCGGGGATTCGGGCCACGACAGCTTTGTTCGGGAAGCGCGTTTATGTTCGACAACCGGGACATTTTCTCTCAAACAATCTGTTCGAAAACCGAATTGTTCGAGAACCGAGGTTCCCCTGTAATTTGTATTTTAGATTGATTTTCCTCAATGTCAACCTCGAAACTAGCACACCGATTATAAACAATTATAAAACTGATTATAGAAACAATAAAAATCACTTTATTATGGTGTATAACTTCACGTGAAAGGCGACAATTTATAAATCCTACATTTTTATATTTCAGTTGAAAACGAAAACAGGAGAATGGATATCTGCTGTCCCACTAGAGGAAGCCATTTTGGTAAACGTTGGAGATATGTTGGCAATCTGGAGCGATGGAGTATATCCGGCTACAGTGAGTGATAACAAATAAAATGGAAGAACTTCGTTGCGAGGTCTATTAAACATAGTAGTAGTTTAACATGACAATATATATTTGTAACATTCTTATTAGTAAACAGTAATATTATATCTATACATAATATCAAAATATTTAATGTACAAACTTACTCACAGATAAATATTTATTATAAATATATTTTACTGAGTGATATCTAGAAGTATAGTAAGCTTGTGTAAATATCTTTTTTTCTCTCACATTGACCAAAAGCAGCAGTTTGTGTTTAAACACAAATTTAAAATATCAGTGATATAAAGTCAGCTAAGAGTTGATTAGTTATGTTATTTAAACCTAAAGCAAATATTTTATTTTGTAACTGATATAATAAAACAAGTGCCTGGAAACTATAGTTTCTTCACTGTGCTTGCTTGCTGATAAATTTGAACAAAGTATTTAACTTTATTTTCTTATTCAAATAGTAATAATATTCTAATTGCACACCTTTGGTTGCACAATGTAGCCTCATCGAGTCCTGGTTCCGAAGGAGGAATCTAAAAAGCAATGTTCAAGAAGTTCTGCGGCCTACTTTGTTAATCCTGATGGCATCGTTATGGTGGAACCTCTCAATGGATCCAACAGGTTTCCTACAGTTAACGCAGCTGAATATCTCGCCAACAAAATAAAAAATATAATTTCTTACTAGTGAAGCCTGGACGATCCGACCTTTAATGTTTGATACATTTAATACCTTGTCAGGAAATTAGTTAACGTTCCGTAAACAATTCACGAAGTTCAATCAGTCGAGTTGCATGTGTACAACAAAGATCTATTGGGTTTTATTTACTTCTTCATGTGTTGAACGTGGATCAAGGGAGCGATTTATTAAACTTACGTATAGTCTGCTGTTCTCGTGTATTGCGATTACATTGTTATTTGCTTAAATAAAAGTGTATTTTACAAATAAAAACCAATGAATGTAATGAACTTTATCATTTCGAGACACTTTAGCACCTGTTACCATGTTGATCATATTAAATAAAAGTGAAGTATAATCTTGTTTCCTCCTTTCCATGATGTATAATTATTACCTTGTTCCTTCCTTTCCATGAAGTATAAGTACAGTCTTGTGGCATCCTTTCTATGAAGGATAATTAGAACCTTGTTCCCTCCTTCCCATGAAGAATAAGTACAACCTTGTTCCACCCTTTCTCTTGCGCATGTGATAATGAAAAGTACTATTAATATTTTCTTTCATTATGATTGTTTTGTACAAAGCTACACGTGGGTTATCTACACTAGCCTCTTCTCAAGTCCTACTCTAATAGAACAAAGAGATTTGATAGCCACAATTATAACGCACCCGCTGCTCCAAAGTTTGAGAGTAACTTCGCTGCTATGAGACGATAGACATACTTAGATCAGTATGTTACCAGGAAGTTTTTACGTTTGTTTAGCAAAGAATGTTAAACGACAGATCAGATTCGCTGATTATGGAAGTTATAATTTCTTACTAAATGGTGTAAAAACTAGTAGAGTACAAAAGTCTGATAGTGTTTACATTAAATAACTTTAAGATAATGCTTTCTTATCCCTCAAATTTAATGGATTTTGGCTTCGTTATTGATAGTTATTATACAAGTCAAACACTTATACATATCTTCCACGATTGTGTAAAACAGTTTGTCAGTAAGCAGTTTACATGAAATATTGTGTCTTTAAGGAACGGCAAGAAAATATGAAAATAGTATGTGTGAGAGTTTAGAAAATAAAGTTGAATCTGCAATGTTTTAAACACCAATAAAAAAAATTCACGAACAGATATTGTAACAGAAAACATTTGAAATGAAACATGCACAGTGACAAGTTCAAACCTTTTAAATTTAGTGAATGTAGTTTTCATAAGCAACTGTTATTATGGATTTAGTCACGTAGAAACAACGTGACTAAGCCTGTTAAAGAGTTTCTCAGCAAGAATTAGAATCCAACATTTTCCAATTTTCTTTGGTGTTGAGTTTATTTTTCAGTATTTTAGACAAACTGTACGTATTACAATCGCTCCACCCAGTTTTATTTAATCTAAATTTCTTGAATCAGTATGTATAGTTTTCATATTAACCTATCAACTTTTATCCTGAAGGTTTAGGGTAAACTCCAAGTAGGTTTCCCTAAATTATTGTTCTGATGTCTTCAGTAACAATCGTTAGTACTTTAAATACTGCAGGAAAAGACTAGTGCAGAAACTGTATTCAAAGGTATTATCATTATTATTAATATGTTAATATAATTGTTGCTTAAGTAACGATGATTGTTACCTGTATTAGTGATTGTTATCTAACATCAGAATAATTCTAGTGTTACGTTAGGGTGGAACCTCTGAATAGATTCAACAGGTTTCCTACAGTTAACGCGACTGAATATCTCGCCAACAAATTTAAAAAATACTTGTTATCAGTGAAGCCTCAAGGATCTGACCTTTAAGATTTGATACATTATATACCTAGTCAGGAAATTAGTTAACGTTTCCTAAACAATACACCAAGATCACTCAATCGATTTCCATATGTACAACAAAGATCTATTGGGTTTTATTTAAACGTTTGTGTTGAACGTGAATACAAGGTGTCATTTATAAAATTTACTTATAGTTTGTTATTTCATGTATCGCGATTACATTATGTTATTTGCTTAAATAAAAGTGTATCTTACAAATATAAACCAATGAATGTACTTTGTTTATCATATCAAAAGACTTTAGCACCCGTAACAATGTTGATCATATCAAATGAGAGTTAAGTACAGTCTTGTGACGTCATGGAAATAATCGAAAAGTACTGTTAATATATATATTTTTTTCATTTTCTACTAAGCTACACATGGGCTATCTGCAATAGCCTCGTCTCTAGTGCTACTGCAATGAAACAAAGAGACTTAACAGCCACAATTATAACGCACCCACCGCTCCAAACTGCAGAGCGTGATTTTCCCGTAATAGGACGAGTTTGTTTTGTTTGTTTTTTTTGAATTTCGCACAAAGCTACTCGAGGGCTATCTGTGCTAGCCGTCCCTAATTTAGCAGTGTAAGACTAGAGGGAAGGCAGCTAGTCATCACCACTCACGGCCAACTCTTGGGCTACTCTTTTACCAACGAATAGTGGGATTGACCGTTACATTATACACCGACACGGCTGGGAGGGTGAGCATGTTTAGTGTGACGCGGGCGAAAACCCGCGACCCTCGGATTACGAGTCGTACGCCTTACGCGCTTGGCCATGCCAGGCCGAATAGGACGAGTGTCATAGTTCCTATCCATAGCCCTGTAAAATAGCCAACGAGTTTTTATGTCTGTTTAGCAAATAATATTAATAGACAGATCAAATTCACTGACTATGGAAGTTATAACTGGTGAAAAAACTAGTTCAACATAAATATCGTGTGGTGTTTATAATAAATGGCTTTACAATAATTCTTTATCCTCTCAATTTTGTGGATTTTTGCTTCGTTATTGAATAAATATTAGGTTGAGGAATAATTCGTGAGCGTTTTTTAAATAATTTCATTCAAGCATTACATGCAAAACTATACAATACTTCAATGCATGAACACATTACACCCAAAACATTTATTATGATACGTTATTTCATGTAATACCTAGGTATATAGTATGCATTGTTTTAAACGAAATTGCCAGAAATTAAATGCGAAAAGCAGATGGTGTCGAAAATGCTCGATTTTGTCCACTTGACATTCCATTTAATGAGCTGAAAATGAGAGCAAAAATTAAAGACATATGAAAATCAAACACACCATCTATTAGAGCAAAAAAGTATCTACCAAATGACATGAAATATTTTGCGAAAGCGTTTCATTTAGGAATATTTTTTTTTAACTTGAAAAAACGCTCACGAATTATTCCTCAACCCAATACATTAATTCAATATTTGTACATCTCTTCCATGTTTCTGTAAAGCAATTTGTTTATCAACGAGTGGTTTACATGAAATATTGTATCTTTAAGACATGGCAAGAAAATATGAAAATAGTGTATGTGAGAGTTTAGAAAATAAAGTTGAATCTGCAATGCTTTTAAACACCAATACAAAATCATATGAACAGATACTGTAACATAGAAACATGTTAAGATATTTTTATATATTACACCATTAATGCAAAATAATCTTGATTTAAGTCAAGTGAATAACCACTATTAAGATTCATTATGAATGTTTTCAGCCGAACATTACATTTTCAGCACGGGATACAGAAAAGCGGGTTTTATGAAAATTATTTCTTCTAATCAAATAACTAATTTCAGGAGGAAAAGGTTTTCTGAGAACCTCTGAACATTCCAAGCCTCCAAACGACTGCTTTCATGGACTGATGGACACTATTACAAAACGTAAAATTTAGACCAACTTGACCATGGAGAAGACAGCATGTGCAGTGACAAGTTCAAACCTTTTTCTTATATCTGGTGTATTTAACGTTTATTAGCAAATGTTATTATGATTTTTTTTTAAGAATTTAGCTTTCGTAGTTTCTACGTGACTGAACCTGTTGAAAATTTTTCAGCAAGGATTAAAATCCAACATTATTCAGTTTTCTCAGGTATTGTAGTTTGTCTTTTCAGTATTTTGGACAGGAACTTTACGTACAACAGTGGTGCTACTCACAGTTTTGTTATTTACTTTAAAATACTTGAATTAGTATGTACATGTATAGTTTCCATATTAACCTAACACGTTTTATCCGGACACTTTAGGGTAAACTCCAGTTAGGTCTCTCTGAATTAATGTTCCATTCTTTAGCAAAAATCATTACTTTAAAAACTGTATAATCATAGTTGTACAAATGCTGTACTCTAAAGAAGAAATAAAAATATGTATTATTTGTTTATTCTATTTATTGAATAATTATTGAAGTAATTAAGTAATTTATTGAAATTACTATATAATTTCAACTGTCGTGAAGCCGAACATGAGTTTTCTTACATTTCATCGAGTTACCACAGTTGTTCCATATACTTCTAAGCTCGTCCAATCATTTTTCGTATTTAGGCCTACTTGCAATACACGTCTACTGCTTCTCAAAGTACATACAGGCAGGTTCAATTACTTTCGAATTCTCTTTTACGAAATGAACCATTCTTCCTATCTATTTGAACAACGTTAATCTCACTTTAACACACATTAACCTTTGGGGCTATATTAATCGTTAGGCCTACTTTCTCTGTCCAAATGTCTCTTTTAGGTGACATTTATTTGTTTCTTACGCGTACAGTCTTTGTCAGAGTGTACTTTTCCTGCTCATCTCGCACTATTTATAGATTTATTACTTATATGTTTGCTCTCTATATCCTCGAGATTAAGAAATTCACAACACATTAACACTCCTATGAAAAGTGGGGCCTAATAGGCCCCAGACCATTTCATTTAAATACTAAATTATTAGCCTAATATTAATAACCTTTCACGTTGCTCTGGGGCGTATACAAATTTATTAGCCTAATATTAATAACCTTTCAAGTTGCTCTGGGGCCTATTAGGCCCCACCTTTCGTAGGAGTGTTAAATAATCTTGAAGTCAGTGAGTTACCAGCACAACGTAGGTCTCTTTCCGTGTTACGTAACTAAACTTATCATAAAATTTAATTTGAAATTATTGCTTCTCACTATCTTGTTATGAACAAAACTAAACAATCGTAAAATATTCATTCACAAAATAAGTAATAATATCTTTACTGAATGGATTTTGTTAAACGTAATGAGACCATCATTTTCAAATAAGATGCTGTGCATAATCGTAAATTACTTTAGTGCAATTGTAGGTGTTCTGAAATGGTAATTGTTTTGCAGTATCCTTCGAATGAATATACACGTTACATCTCTGATATTCTCTTCGGAAGAAAGAAAAGAATAAAAGCTAGCAATAAAGTCCTTTTTGCCAGCAATATGATAAGTTTCTTTTTTTTAATACTTTGTACCATATCAAAGTGTTCCTTAAAACATGAACATACTTCAGTGAATAAATCGTAAGAACCTCAGTAGTACCACGAATAAAGTAATGTTAATAAATTATAAGATACTCAAAAGTGTTACAAACACACTTTTGCGAATAAATCTTAAGATCATCAGTAGCATCATGAACAATCTTTCCTGAATAATTCTTATTATGCCACTGGTTAAATTTTGTTCTGGCAAAGTGGTTTATACTGCAAGAAACCGACTTTCAATTCTCTTGGTGGACAGAGCATAGCCAGCTCCTTTAGCTGTGAGATTAAATACAAATATCGTTAAATTTTGTTCACCTAGAACAACTAACTTATAATATTTATAATTTTAAGTTTGTAATCATATTTTATGTGTAACTATCAGTTTTGTTAAAATGTAGTTATTGGGAATAAGAGAATAATACTGCGTTGAGACTTGGCAAATAAGTTTCATAAGACATACAATAAAATATAAATCGCTACCAGGTT